>NW_013666087.1:112619-138369 GCF_000517525.1 Limulus polyphemus
GATAACAGCTAATAGACAGAACCACAGACTAACTCTTGACTAGAGAGAGCATCTAGCCGACAGAACCACAGACTAACTCTTGACTAGAGATAGCATCTAGCCGACAGAACCACAGACTAACTCTTGACTAGAGAGAGCAGCTAGTCAAAGAACCACAGACCAACTTTTGACTTGAGAGAGAACAGCTAGTCGACAACACAACAGACCAACTCTTGACCAGAGAGAGAACAGCAAGTCGACAGAACCTCAGACCAACTTTTGACCAGAGAGAGAACAGCTAGTCGACAGAACCATATACCAACGTTTGACTTGAGAGAGAACAGCAAGTCGACAGAGCCTCAGACCAACTTTTGACCAGAGAGAGAACAGCTAGCCGACAGAACCACAGACTAACTCTTGACTAGAGAGAGCAGCTAGTCGACGGAACCACACACCAACTTTTGACTTGAGAGAGAACAACTAGTCGACAACACCACAGACCAACACTTGACTAGAGAGAGCAGCTAGTCGACAACACCACAGACCAACTTTTGACTTGAGAGAGAACAACTAGTCGACAACACCACAGACCAACACTTGACTAGAGAGAGCAGCTAGTCGACAACACCACAGACCAACTCTTGACCAGAGAGAGAACAGCTAGTCAAGAGCACCACAGACTAACTCTTGACTAGAGAGAGCAGCTAGTTGACAGAACCAGAGACCAACTTTTGACTTAAGAGAGAAAAACTAGTCGACAACACAACAGACCAACTCTTTACCAGAGAGAGAACAGCTAGTCGAGAGCACCACAAACCAACTCTTGACTAGAGAGAGCAGCTAGTCGACAGAACCACAGACCAACTCTTGACCAGAAAGAGCAGCTAGTCGACAGAACCACTGACCAACTCTTGACCCGAGAGAGAACAGCTAGACGAGAGCACCATAGACCAACTCTTGACCAGAGAGAGAGCAGCTAGTCGACAGAACCACAGACCAATCATGAGCTACTCTTTCTCGTCTAACCGAAGAGTCAAAATTTTCCCACAGCCGTAAAGTGCAGAGCGCATTTTGTGTGTGTGTGTGTGTGTGTGTGCAGAAACGGGATACAAACCATGGGTTCTCGGATTTACATATCTGACGTATTGGTCTCTAGTCTTTGCTCTAAAACTGAGACATAAAGGATGTATTATTTCAAGACGTAAAGGGTAAATCAACCTGTTAACGTTGCCTCCAGCGAAATCTTAAATTTTAAAGCTTTCTTTGCGTGCAAAGAAAAGTTTATACAACGATTACCAAGAAATTTTCATTGTGTTACAACATTAAGACATATTTGTGAGTAAAGTACCTGTTATCATATAATACTCCAGCGATCTTGAAATAAATCATCTTGTTTTTATTTATGTATCTATCTTGTATTTGAAAGTTTATTTCTTTGAAAGCTTTGATTATTTTAAACAAACGATTAAACACTAACGATTACGATCATATCTGAAGCTGTCTCTGTAAAAGAAATATAGCGTATAGTCAAATGCACTTTTAATAATTAAATTTTCCGTGCCATGTTGGTATGAACACTAATATAATGACGGTAAAATCTTGAAACAGTTTTTTTTTATCACACATTTTAAAAATGGGATAATATAAGATTGATGAAAGCGTTTATCAAAACTGATAACATGTTGTGACGTATTAAGACTAATTAAACGCTTGTACGCTCTTTGAAAAAAATAATATCCATATCGTAATACAAGTACACAGGGAAACTTGAGTAAGAAAATCATCTCATCAGCAAAGACAGAGTCGTTTTTCACTCTTTTTTACTTGTTATTAAGCGAGAGGCCTAAGAATTGTAATAAGCTGTGATTAGTTTGTGATCAAAAGAATCATTCATATTTAATTATACAGTGGAAGGATAACATTTCGTGAACCGTTACTTTCCGCAGCTGTTTCTCCAAGTGTAAGGTCATCATGCCAACTACGTAATGAACAGTCAGCTCTGTATCACATGATATATTAGATTATTTCGTACGGAAAGCATATTTTAGAATGCGGCATGAAATCGAAAACCAATTACAAAGTAATCAAACGTGTAACGTACATATTAGTATTTTTAAATTACTGTGTGCTACATGCTTAAAATGTAATCTTTACAAACATCTGTTTTGTAAACTCGTAGTGAATATCCTAGATCAAAGAGAGAGATATTGTCGATATTTGATAAATATATATTTTAAAAGAGTTTGTTACTGACAATAGATCTGCAATATTTGAAGAAAATAACCCCTGAAGATACCTTGTCACCAACTGGTGGCTCTTTAGGGAATCCTAGTTCCTAGCTGAAACATACCTTTACTGACTAAAAACAGCATGAGGAAAATAATTAAAAAAAACAGTGAAAGCAGCGACAAGAAGTAAAGTAGGTTTAGCTAACTCTTCCACTACGGACTGGTTTATTGGATGATTTTACCCGTTAGTTGGAGAGTGAGATTAGGACAGTGAAAGCAGCGACAAGAAGTAAAGTAGGTTTAGCTAACTCTCCCACTATGGACTGGTTTATTGGATGATTTTACCCGTTAGTTGGAAAGTGCGTTTATTCACTTGACACAGTGGAAGCGATGAGAAGCAAAACAGTGAAACAATTTTAATTTAACACAATCGCCATAGTTGTCATGAATTTTTCTCTTCTGGAAAAGCTCCCTGGCTGGGAAGGGATAGAACAAAACAATTATATTATTTTGGCAACTTAATGGGTTTAAAGGAACCCATCAGGAAACGTTCATTGTTTACTAATAATTAATTTCTTATTAACATAAATGTTAAACCCCAAATCGTTTGGTTTAATGCTCATTCCAAATTAATTCGTAGAATTATATCCCTGTTATGTTATGCGTTAGAATATATCTTATATATATTGCGAACTGTGGTGTCTGTCCGAGCGTTCGTCTGTCTACCATTTGAAAAGCTGTGCACGCAGGCAAAGCTCAACATTCACTTTTGAAATGACGGGAGAACAGGCATGGATAATGTTAATGCCAAAGTTTATTCCGCAAGCAGGATATTCTATACTAACTTGTTAGGAATTAATCACACTATCATTCACGTTTCAAAATGTGACGTAACTTAAAGAATAAAAATGTAGATTTACCATACGATATTGTTAGTATGACTGAAATGTTCAACAATTACTTTTTGCGGTATAAGTAGCTCAGAGCTTTGGCTCTAAATGAAACCAAGAGTGCAACACAATTAACCTCTTTAAAGTCCATGGAATAATTAAAATTGATAGAGTATATGTATATATATGTGTGTGTGTGTGGAGAAGGTTGAGTACGCCATATAAAAACGATTTTCGAACCTCATCTCGTCGTTAACGTCCCATCATTTCACACTCTGTTTGACTACCGTACATCTTAACAATAACCCTGTAGCGTATTTTCTATTGCAGAAAGCTCTTCGTAAAGTTTCCTTATCAAAAACACACCATTCTTCTTCGTTTGCTTTTAATAATTCATCTAGTGTACGTAGACAAAGGTTCCTCGCGCTCGTTTCAATTTTCTTATTACACAGGAATTCAAAAGCACTGTTATATACCCTTTCCAAAAGCGGTCAGTTTCAAGTGTCATCACATAACCTACGTAATGCCAAACAAAGTCCAAGTGCAGTTCTGATACATGTCGTTCCACTGCCACAAAACTAGCTTATGTTGCTAAGTATTACAATGGCATGCTGACAAATAAAACAGCAGTCAAAGTCAAATGTACAAAAACCAAACTGGAAACAATTCCAAATCAACATCAGTTATCTTAATGGTCATAGCTAAAGTTTACCATAAATTGATTTCGAAAAAGAAATTTTAATTAAACTTATGTCATGACTGTAAAAAATGAGGAAACAACGGTGCATGGCATTAGTGTCATTCTTTTAACTCTTAAAAACACAATTAAAATAAAAATGTTCATCGCATTCTGAGAAATTTTAATTAAACTTATGTTATGACTGTAAAAAAATAGTTGAGAAAACAACGGTGCATGACATTAGTGCCATTCTTTTAACCCTTAAAAACACAATTAAAATATACAAGGTTTATCGCATTCTGAATAAGATTCATCTGTATAAAACGACATACCAAAAAGAGTTCTTCATCTTCTAATAGCTTTAATAGTGACAAACCTATTGGCGAATTCATATTAATAGAGATGTGCAAATAATTAAATTGTTACATTATTGTCATGGTAACATAAGTCTTTAGCTTTGTTTTCTGTAAACAGTGCAGATTTCTCTTAAAAGAAGAGAATAGCCTAGCTGGTTGAGATTGATTTTTCATGTAGAAGGTCTTTTGGCAAAGACATCAAGAGAATTGCATGTCTACAACTCAATATAACAAACATTTGTCTATGACGTGCTTACGACCTGTCATATTCATGACAGAACAATGAACTGGTACTTTATAACCTATTCCTTCAACGATGTTTGTGCTAAAGAGTTATCATAAAGCAGTTCTGAAAGTTATGAAACAGGTTTAGTCCTTGTAGTGCTTTACATACTCCTAATAAGTAATCTCATATAGTTACCATACTGAATAAATACCAATGCATTTTTAGTATTGACTGTTTAAACTGAGAAACATGTTGTATGCTAATACACTTCTATAATCAAAAACACTGTCGCTTCTTTAATATTCCAAAACTTTTTGAATGAATGGTTACTAATAATTTTTATTTTCTTTGGTGAAAACGCAACCAAGTCCTAAGTAAACTTGTACTTTGAAAGCAACTCCTTAGTAAACTAGTCTTGTGTAACTAAGTTCTTAGTAAACTAGTCCTATGTAAGCAAGTCCTTAGTAAATTAGTCTTATGTAAGTAAGTACTAAGTAAACTAGTCTTATGTAAGCAAGTATTAAAGTAAACTGGTCCTATGTAAGCAACTCCTTAGTAAACTAGTCTTGTGTAACCCAGTTCTTAGTAAACTAGTCCTATGTAAGCAAGTCCTTAGTAAATTAGACTTATGTAAGTAAGTACTAAGTAAACTAGTCTTATGTAAGCAAGTCCTTAGTAAACTAGTCCTATGTAAGCAAGTCCTAAGTATACTAGTCTTATGTAAGCAAGTACTAAGTAAATTAATCTAATGTAAGCAAGTCCTGAAGGAAACTGGTCCTATGTAAGCAAGTCCTAAGTAAATTAGTCGTATGTAAACAAGTCCTATATAAACTAGTCTTATGTAAGCAAGTCCTAAAGGAAACTAGTCCTATGTAAGCAAGTCCTAAGTAAATTAGTCGTATGTAACCAAGTCCTATATAAATTAGTCTTATGTAAGCAAGTCCTAAGGGAAACTGGTTCTATGAAAGCAAGTTTTAAGTAAACTGGTTCTATGTAAGCAAGTCCTAAGTAAATTAGTCGTATGTAAACAAGTCCTATATAAATTAGTCTTAAGTAAGCAAGTCCTCAAGTAAACTGGTTCTGTGAAAGCAAGTAAGCAATGATTTTTTATTGTACCATTAGTTTCACAAAATATTGAAACTAATTATTTCTTATATATGATTCCAATCTCCCCTTTCTGAAGTTAACGATATTATTGTGTCCGTTTTGCTGTCAATGTAGTAATCAGTTGACGAATCTATGATTCAGTTGGTATGTCAAGTTGATTGGAATACATTCTTCCCTCACTCGACCTGGTGCGTTCTTCCCTCACTCGACCTGGTGCGTTCTTCCCTCACTCGACCTGATGCGTTCTTCCCTCACTCGACCTGGTGCGTTCTTCCCTCACTCGACCTGATGCGTTCTTCCCTCACTCGACCTGATGCGTTTTTCCCTTACTCAAACTGGTCCCACGGTTTAGTTTAATCGCCACAATTAAACCATCATATTCACAACCACATCTAAAACATTTCAACCATGTTTCATTGCTACAACTTATATGTACAACTTAACTTCTCCATGCTGGCTTTCATGGTCTCGAGTAAGGTCACAGGTCTGGTCCAGCGACCTAGACCTCGAAAATAGTGACAAATGTCTTCTTTTTGTCTAATCAAAAACAACTCAAACCTTTCCGGAATGACTCTTTTTTTTTTTTGATCCACGTCAAGATGCCAGGCTGGCTATTACGGCATCTGTTAAAATTGTTTAATCAATACGTATTAAAATCGACAGAACTTTATCAAAAAGACGACCCTAAAAATATTAGTGGTAAACTATGTGCCATATTGTGTCTTATAAAACAAAGAGCGATTCAGCTACTGTGTAGACTTGCTACCGGTTTTGGTGTATCAGAAGTAACTTATTCAATTTGAAAGAATAAAACTTATAATATATATGAAAATATAACCAATCCTTTAAAATTAAATCTAATTTTATTTTATAAATTGTCAACTGAAACTTATTGTCTATTAGTTGTTAACATTATACTATTGAGATATTGTTTCCTGGTTTCAAGTAAAGCTCAAATATATTATCGTATTTAGAAATGTTAACACTTTTCACATCTTTGTGAGCTCTCCGTCTTACTGAAATATATACGAGCATTTTTAAAGAAATAGTACTATGAACTAATATGGCCCGAAATAAATGAAACTCGTGAAAGTTTCACAGAAGTATTTTATTCTTAAACAGACATTTCAATTTATGCGTTCGATTTAAATCTCTTCTTAATTTGTTACTAACCTTTCTAAAAATCTGTCACGATTTCTTCTTTAATCGTCTTATGTCCCTACAGACGGTGACTGTAATGTGGCATTAGGGAATAAACGCGCAATTACTGAAGGGGTTACACGTTCCTCTTGGACAAAAATTAAACACCTATCCGTCTCTCTATTTATCTATCTAACTTAAGTTTCCTTACGTAGGATATTTTTCAGTTATTTTCTCTTGTGTCCCCTTTTTTAAAATAAATAAACTGCGTGTCTGTCTCCACGGGTAGCAAACTTGGGAAGGAATTGTTGGAACTTATAATTAAATTTATTCCGAATCTTTTCGTAAAGTTCTCTGTAGTACTGTTGTTACTGCGTTTTAAGCCTATTCTTTTTACTTTATGATACACAAGCCTTCTTATCTGCTGCTTGAAATCATCTTTCTTAGGAAAGTAAGCGAAACGTCCAAATCTCGACAAACGTTTCGGCTTTCTTAAGAACTGTACAGTTGAGTAAGTAGTGTTATCAGAAATTATAAGTAAAAACATTAATATAATGATTTTTTTAAAAATTTGTTTCGAAAATACACATTTTGGAGATTGGGTTAAGTTAGCGCCAACTAGTGTGCACTGACGATCTGGCGAATCAACAACAAGCGCTGCTTCTTAGAGAAATCACGTGGCAAGTGTTCGTGGAGCTAGGCGTTAACTCTAGTGGGTGACTCGCCACGAACTGAGTAGTTGAAGAACAGAGTGGTTAGATAAAACGTCGCGACTTCTGGATATTGCCAATTCTTTATCCAAACGTGGTAAATTTAACGCTCTTTAAGCTCATGATTGTTGTTTTTAGCTTATAGAAATAAGTTAAATACGGTAAAAACTCGAAAGATATTACAACGGCCGAAGATAAAAATATATTTTCGTTTACTTTTAGAGCATATAATGAAAGTTGCATCCGTGACACTTTTCAGCCAGGTGTAAGTAAATATTTTCTTTACAATAAAATTATGTGGTATTACTTTCTGAGAAGCTGCCATCTAGAAATGTATTGTTTCTTTGTTGTAGAACAATTTGAGTTAAAGCTGGTAAAACACTTTCAGCCAGGTGTAAGTAAATATTTTCTTTACAATAAAATTATGTGGTATTACTTTCTGAGAAGCTGCCATCTAGAAATGTATTGTTTCTTTGTTGTAGAACAATTTGAGTTAAAGCTGGTAAAACATTTTCAGTCATAAATCTCTCTACACACACACATATATATATATATGTATATATACCCTAAACTTTCATTGCTTGCTTTAGTTTTTGTGTACCATAGTTGAGCGATATTAAGTTGCTAATGTTGAAAGTCTTTATTTTGTTTTATTATATTCAAAATGTTAAAGTTGTATATTAAGACAGTAGTATAAGTGAAGTAAAAAAGGCATAAAAAAGTCGTAAAAATATATTTTTAGTTACACTATTTATGTGATTACTATCGCTACAACATCTTATTTCTTACTTTAACATCCCATAGTTGATAAATAGTAAAAAATTCAATAGAAGATATACACGCTGGGATAATTGTATAATTTTGTACGTTTACTGGGCTTATTTTACTGAAACAATGGAGTTACCCAACATATTTTATGCTAATGAACAATGGAGTTATCAAATATATTTTATGCTAATGAACAATGGAGTTATCAAACATATTTTATGCTAATGAACAATGGAGTTATCCAATATATTTTATGCTAATGAACAATGGAGTTATCCAACATATTTTATGCTAATAAACAATACATTAGCATAAAATATGTTTGATAACTCAACAATGGAGTTATCCAATATATTTTATGCTAATGAACAATGGAGTTATCCAACATATTTTATGCTAATAAACAATAGAGTTATCTAACATATTTTATGCTAATGAACAATGGAGTTATCCAACATATTTTATGCTAATGAAAAATGGAGTTATCCAACGTAATCCTTACTGGCTCATTAAATTAGGAATTCTTCGTACTGGAAACTTTTCAATTGAAACATTTTAGCATTTCTCTCACCGATTGCAGGTAAGTGGAATATTTTGACCTGGAGTATCTCTAACTGAAGCAACGATAATGACTTAATGCTTTTTTTTTACTTTCTTTCTGTGTATTTGGAACTTAACTAAATCATAATGACAAGATAGAGCGCATTTATTCAACCTCCCATGTGGGTCGAGCATGTCCTAGTTATTAGTGTGTCAAGACTGTGAATCCAAGGATTTGTGGTTTTTATCCTGTTTAAAATCGTTCTATCTTAAAAACTACTTCCATCAGAGTAGCATTAGAAGCATATTGAAAATCATAAGTTTTATTCAATTATTCAGAAAGGTTTAGACAGGGTACAGCGTGTTTGAAAACCAAAATATACACAAACATACCTAAATCCCTTTTCCCTGGACAGGGTACAGCGTGTTTGAAAACATACCTTAGTCCCTTTTCCTTGCAAAGCAGCATCTCATTTATTCCTCCCCTTTTTTATTTACTTTTTATCAATATGAGATTGGTGATCTGTACAAAATGCTTGTCAGGATAAAGATCAATGAACACTGTCTAGAACAGATGATGCCTGGAGTAGCTCCAGCTCCAGCTTTTCTTAACACTGGGTGGGGTGTGGGGGGGCAATAAGACATATAATGAGGTAAAGTATGGAATAAATATAAAATTAGAATAACGGGCAGCATTAGCTTTGAAAACCAACGACATTTCAGGGGATATCCCCCTTGCCCCCCGCTAGTGCTGGCATAGCTTGATATGCTGCTTGAAAATTTCCTATGATACTCCATGTAAGATTTAGTTCCCTAAGAAGAAGTAGTTTTTAAGATATGCTCGTTTTAAATACATGGTTTTCTTTCTAATCACTCTGTATGTCCACTTTTTTGGAACATATTATCTACAGTAACATTAGAATAAATTGCAATACGTATTAATGTGTATTGATTACTTCCGCTGTACTACCACATGTTTTGCTTCACGCGTAACTGGATTATTCTTTACAAATCTCAAAGAGAAGGGGGATTTACGAACTTACTGCCAAAAGCTCTCTTGCAACACAAATCGCTAGTCTCTATAAACTGGCGTATAACGCGCTTAATTTGTTTCCGTTCCAATAGGTCGGTAGAACGAGAATCCCAGAGCTTCAAGCCATCTTCACACTAGGGATACACTTCGCATCACTAAATCCTACTTTTCTTGTGATCTCCAGCCGCTCACGTATGTATGGTAAAAGGACAAGGTTTGTGCTATCGCCTACAGGTGACTTCATTTTTTTTTTCTATTTCTAAGTGCGCGATTTTATTGAAATAAAATGAGTCTTATACCTTCTGACTTGAAAGACTGATGATACGCGAAGGCGTGGATTATCATTCAGGTTACTGATATTTCAGCCCTTGCGTTAAAACAAGCAAATGGGCTGAAATATCAGTAGCCTGAATGATAATCAACGCCTTAATGAACTTGGATATGCGTTAAAACAAGCAAACATCCAAGCTCATTAAGGCGTTGATTATCATTCAGGCTACTGATATTTCAGCCCATGTGTTAAAACAAGCAAACATCCAAGTTCATTTAGGCGTTGATTATCATTCAGGCTACTGATATTTCAGCCTATGCGTTAAAACAAGCAAACATCCAAGTTGATTATCTACCACAATATCCTAATATAGAGTGTGATTTCGATCCATTTTTTCCCCATTTTTTTGTGCTTTTGTTTCTCTTATTCGAAACATTCAAAATCAATATTAAACACTTTTAAGCATGACTGCGACTTTGTTAAACAAAGTATAGGCTGTACCATCTATGTTACTAGTAATAAAACACAAACAGTAATCCGCGTTTATTGTAAAGTTCAAGGTTTCACGCTGTTGCCAAAAGCCACGAACTAACATTCTTATAACGTTAGAAGCTATGCGTTTAAAAGTATTAGTTTACACTCACAATAGGAAACTTTCAGTTGGAACAAAATGTTTCAACCGTAGGGCGTTTTTATTTCTCGTTGGTACTTTATCCTTGGATGACTCAATTACTCACCAGTTTCAATAGAACAAAAATCGCCTATTCCCCTCCCTCCCCTTCCCACGAAGATTTTCCCTCCTTGAGCAAGTAAAATAGTCTTTTAAAACAGAAAGTATTTTAAGCCCATACGGTTGTGACAGGTTTATTTTTTAATCTTTATACCTAGGGTCTTTTGTTTGTTTAGTACTTTCTAAACAAGTGAAATCATGCAAAAACGGCCCCTGCATGGCCAGGTGGTTAGGTCGCTTGACTCACAATCTGAGTGTCGCGAGTTCGAATCTCCGTCACACTAAACATGCTCGCTCTTTCAGCCGTGGAAGCGTTATAATGTGACGGTCAATCACACTATTCGTTGGTAAAAGAGTAGCCCAAGAGTTGGCGGTGGATGGTGATGACTAGCTGCCTTCCCTCTAGTCTTTCATTGTTAAATTAGGGGACAGCTAGCGCAGATAGCCTTCGTGTAGCTTTGCACGAAATTCAAATCAAGTCAAACCAAAATCATTCAAAAACCAAACAATTCATATCAACGTACACAGCTGTATAGCTGAGGTACAAAAGGCTTATCTAGTAATGTATATGTAAAACGAAAAACTTCACATAAAATTAGTTACACCAATTAGATAAAATGATCTTTTCTATTTGATGTAACAAAATTATATCTATTCGGGTTACTTATTTTATTAAATAAGTGTTAATAATGACTAAGAAAGCGTCAAATTGTTGAATTTTAATTTTAGGCAATTATGCTATATTTTATTTGTGATTAATTTTGTGTAGGACAAAATAAATGTGTTTATGAGAACACATATTATAAAACAAACTAGAGAATTTAACACTGTATTCTTAGTTAGTCCATTATAGGTTATCAGGAAGAGGAATATTTAAGAAAGAATTGTAAAAACTTTATCCTCTTTTGTTGTGATAGCTTATTTGGATGTATGAAAAATACGTAACTATCTATCATCACAGGTGTTTCAAAAACTGATTTGTAGAGACTTGGAGAATGAAACTAAGTTACTTTTAATGGTTCTAACTTTCTACGACTTTCTATGGCTGATTACATAAGTATAATAGAAACACTGACAGGTATGCTTTAATAATTTGTTTGTTGTTAAGCACAAAGTAACAAAATGGGCGCTCTGTGCTGTGCCCACCACGAGTATCGAAACCAGGTTTCTAACGTTGTAAGTCCGCAGACTTACCGCTGAGCCACTGGGGGCTTTAAGGAAATAAATTTTATTGGTTTTTTTTTTGCCTGTAACGGGAAATGTAAAGCCTACTTCGGTTTTAATATACAGTCTACATTGTTCTGATAGACACTATTTCGGTACTGATATACGATATACATTGTTCTGGAAGACGTTAAGTCGGCACTAATATATAGTATACATTGTTCTGATAGACACTATTTCGGTACTTATATACGATATACATTGTTCTGGAAGGCGTTAAGTCGGCACTAATATATAGTATACATTGTACTGGAAGACACTACTTCGGCACTGATATATTGTCTGCATTGTTCCGGTAGACATTACTTCGGCACTAATATATAGAATCCATTGTCCTGGCAGATGTTACGTCGGCACTAATATATAGTATCCATTGTCCTGGCAGACGTTACGTCGGCACTAATATATAGTATACATTGTCCTGGCAGACGTTACGTCGGCACTAATATATAGTATACATTGTCCTGGCAGACATTACGTCGGCACTAATATATAGTATACATTGTCCTGGCAGACGTTACGTCAGCACTAATATATAGTATACATTGTCCTGGCAGACGTTACGTCGGTTCTAATAATCATTCTACTTTTGGTCTGGTAAACACTTCTTTGGATATAATGTGCAATCGACATTTTTCTGATAAACACTATTTCTGCTCTCATATATAGTACATATTGTTCTGGTAGACACTATTTCTGGCCTCATACGCAGTCAACATTGTTCTAGTAGACACTATTTCTGCTCTCATATGCAGTCAACATTGTTCTAGTAGACACTATTTCTGCTCTCATATGTAGTACACGTTGTTCTGGTAGACACTATTTCTGCCCTCATATGCAGTCAACATTGTTCTAGTAGACACTATTTCTGCCCTCATATGCAGTCAACATTGTTCTAGTAGACACTATTTCTGCTCTCATATGTAGTACACGTTGTTCTGGTAGACACTATTTCTGGCCTCATACGCAGTCAACATTGTTCTAGTAGACACTATTTCTGCTCTCATATGCAGTCCACATTGTTCTGGTAGACACTATTTCACTTGTGATATACGTTATTGATTTCTCTAGACACTGTATAAAATCTCTATTCTGTACATGTATTTTTTGCACATACCTCGCGTGCAAGTTTATGTCTATATTGTTTAAGTGTATCGTGAACAGAGCCAACATATATTAGAGTCGAAATGATACTGGTCACGATCAATGTAGCATTTGTAAGAACAGATGTAGTGGATATTAGAATTAAAACGGTGTAGGTGTCAGAACTAATACGCATTCTGAACTGATATAATACGTGTCTCAACTAATGCAGTTTGTTACTCAACCGAAGTAATATGTAGTATCCATAATAATGTGTAAATGAAACACGTAGAGCACTTGTTAAAGCTGACTTGTGCCCCTTCCGAAGAGGAAAATTAATTCTGGTCTGACACTGATCTTGAATTTCTATAAACATCAAGTGTCTGACGTTTGCTCGAAATAAAACCATGTGCTTACATATACAGGCTATTTGATGGAATTTCAGTCGTTTGAAACAGACAAAAGTATTGCACTTCCAATAACACAATTGAATAAAGACAAATGGATGAATGAAGTTCAGTGAACACTACATCCAGTCGATGATAGGTGGCGCGTGATATCGGTGTTTCTTAGGGAAGACCAGGAGGATTTATACATGAGATCAGTGTTTTAGTGAAATACTGTTCATTATACAAATAGTCATTTATAGTGAAATAGAGTAAACACTGCACTTAATATTCGATACAACACTTTTATCTTAACCACTCACTTTAGAGACACATCATTATTGTCAGGTAACTTGCCCGTACTTTAAATGTCAGATACACCACTTATTAAATAGCGTGGAGACAATTTTTTTACGAGATACAAAACGGAAAATATTAACGAAATGCTCCTGTTCTTGTCCTTTAGTCGTTGACGATTTATACTCGACTGCCACCCAGTGGCACAGTGGTATGTCAGCGGACTTACAACGCTAGAAACCGGGTTTCGATACCCGTGGTGGGTAGTGCACAGATAACCCATTGTGTAGCTGTGTGCTTAAATTCAAACAAACAAAACATACTCGGCTTCGGGTACTACATAGCCCCCCATTGGCACAGCGGTATATCTGCGGACTTACAACGCTAGAAACCGGGTTTCGATACCCGTGGTGGGCAGAGCACAGATAGCCCATTGTGTATCTTTGTGCTTAATTTCAAACAAACAAACGAAGGTACAAAATAAAATAGCCATTTATATAGAAATGTATCTTATAGATATACAAGCTCTGTAATTAGTTAAAATTCAAGGTTGGAGTTAACTATCAAATAAAGTTATGATATAATAAACTCTTTAAAAGAAAGTGAAGTGTAACTATTTGAAGAGAAATGTATATCAGTATATTTGTTGTGCTAACCAGTAGGATTAGTAGGATAACCAGTAGGATTATATACATAGTCTTATTTAAGTTAACTAAAAGTGAAAACAATATATTGTTGAACTTATGGTGCACTCTGAGAATTATATACATAGTCCTATTTAAGTTAACTAAAAATGAAAACAATATATTGTTGAACTTATGGTGCACTCTGATGATAAATCAACGACTAGATTGCATGAATCTTGGGCAGAAGTGTCGCTAGGTACTTAAAAGATTCGGGGCTCTGACCCATAGGCGCGAGAATTCTCAGCGTTTCAGTATGATATCGGTGGTGGTTTTCTATTATGATTTTTCAAGACATCAACTGGGGATTCAAGGCACTGTCAAATAGAATCGGGGCACGGGCCCCGTGTGTCAGATGCCTAGCGATGCCCCTGATCTTGGGCATAATTGCCTCAATAATGCAGTGTACATGTTGCCAAAGGGAATGTCACGTTCTCTACTTACTCAAAATTCTAAACTTAATCGTTCTGCGGTGCCTACAGGGCCGTTTTATCTAATAGCTTCTGCTCTTGGGCATCCTTGCTTTAAGTGGATATTTTCAGGTGTTGTTCCAGTAACACCTCGTGAGGCCTAAGCCACATGGGTTATTTCAGTTTGAGTCTAAACACCAATGTAAAATTATGACATTATAAATACAGATTAGTTATAAAATGCCTTGTGCCATAAATTATAAAAGATGTTCCGTAGATAAAGAAAGCCTAGAATGATTGCACTCAAAGTGTGTACTGCAGGGAAGCTACCGTTAGTTAAAGGCACTCAAAGTGTGTATTGCAGGGAAGCTACCATTAATTAAAGGCACTCAAAGTGTGTATTGCAGGGAAGCTACCATTAATTAAAGGTACTCAAAGTGTGTATTACAGGGAAGCTATCATTAATTAAAGGTACTCAAAGTGTGTACTGCAAGGAAGCTACCATTAGTTAAAGGTCGGATAAAAGGTTAAGTGTTTGATCTCCATTCGTAGTATTCATTGTATCAAATCCAAACAGACTAATTGAAACTAATCCAGACAATGTTCCTGTTGAGTTATTTATAGCATCTTGCTACAGTTACTGTAACACTTCACAACTTCATGTTCTAGCATGCTCACTGCGCCAGAATTGTCGTATTTCGCCTTCACGAGTCTTACTTCATGCTGTGGTATTAACATATTGATTGTTTTCGAGAGAACTCAGGTGTTGCATGCACACCTGTAATAGTACATGTTGCCAAAGGGAATATCACGTTCTCTACTTATTTAAAATTCTAAACTTAATCCTTCTAGGTAGTTTTATCCAAGGAGCAGTTGGCTAAGGCCCACCGAGTGTTGAGAGTATAATAATGAAAAATAAAATATGAAGTGTATAATAAAATAATAATAATAAACAAGTTTTTAAAAAATATCTTTCCCTTTTTTATTTCCTTACTTTTTCATCACCAATAAATTTAGTTTATTAAATTGTGTGGTATTTTCTTAAACGCAGGGGGGGGGGCACTAGTTTATACTTCTCCCAGGGCCTAACAGTGCCTTAATGCGGCACTGGGTGCCTAGTTCACATTCCATGACCCCATTTATAGTTCAATCTGTTTTATAATCACTATGTTTTTGTAACTCGTCAAATCATTACATAAATTTAAATAACTTGAAATAACTCAAGATAATGTTTTATAATGGATTAATAAACTTAGATAAAAGCAAAAACATACTCACTGTAGCGTTCAATTTATAGCAGTATTTTCTAAGTTATTTTAATGGCAATATACTTTTAGAAACATTTACTTTCCCCACCCCGATGACTCAGCGATAAGCTAGAGAGCTTATAGCGCTCAAAATAGAGGTTCGATATCCGCTTTGGGCACAGCACAGCTAGTCCATCATATAGCCTTCGCTTTGATAAAATATAAGAGATTTTATTGTCTTGTACTCGAGATCTTGTTTTTTTACAGATATGGAGATGACTTAAGAAACATGGGAGTTTATCATAAACTCCAGTTTGATCTACCTCTTCTGTCTTGAATTTCCACTGAAATGAAGAGGTGGTGGCTGACTAAGGTTGGAAATTTTAGCTATGGTGGCTAACTAAGGTTGGAAATTTTAGCTGTGGTAGCTAACTAAGGTTGGATGTTTTAGCTGTGGTGGCTAATGAAGGTTGGAAATTTTAGCTGTGGTGGCTAACTAAGGTTGGACATTTTAGCTGTGGTGGCTAACTAAGGTTGGATGTTTTAGCTGTGGTGGTTAATGAAGGTTGGAAATTTTCGCTGTAGTGGCTAACTAAGGTTGGAAATTTTAGCTGTGGTGGCTAACTAAGGTTGGAAATTTTAGCTGTGGTAGCTAACTAAGGTTGGAAATTTTAGCTGTGGTGGCTAACTAAGGTTGGAAATTGTAGCTGTGGTAGCTAAGTAAGGTTGGAAAGTTTAGCTGTGGTGGCTAACTAAGGTTGGAAATTTTAGCTGTGGTAGCTAACTAAGGTTGGAAATTTTAGCTGTGGTGGCTAACTAAGGTTGGACATTTTAGCTGTGGTGGCTAACTAAGGTTGGACATTTTAGCTGTGGTAGCTAACTAAGGTTGGAAATTTTAGCCGTAAACTGAATTCGATTGACGTCTATAGACAGAGTTCTCATTTTACTCATTATTAAGAGACTTAAACTTGTCGATATCACTAGCTTAGGAGTAGGTAGAACATGTGGTTATCAAGTAAGAAAATTTTTGGTTTCGGTTTAAAGATAATTTTTATCTCTTTTCATAACTAAATTGTATTGTTATTTCACAAAACTCTATGAAAAGCAACTAACTTGATATAGTAATAAAATAATTCAAAGTTCAAACCGCCTTCTAACCAAGAAGCCTATTGAGAAAATATTCCAGCAGCAAATTTTTACTGGAGCTACAATAACTTGAGGAAAAACTATAGCTGCTTAAAGTCGTATTAGAATATTTCATTTAAATAATCTTTGAGGACACTTTTAACTAGAGTAACCCACTTTAATTCCAAGTTTAGGTCATTCTAATAAAAGAGGGTAATCTAAAAGATCATAACTGGGATGTCACATATCAAATCTGTTCGGGTGAAATGAATGACGTCATGATTCCATAACAACTGTGAGGGTGCATTGGTTCTCACAATAAATCTCACACAAGAACGTTGTTCAGGAACTCCTCCTGTAGGAAATATAATCAAAGCTTTACCAAGAAAAAATAAATGAATTCCTTTGTAGTGGCTTGATAAGTATCGGTAACGATAACACCAATATAAACAGCTGTGAACTGGTCCTCTAGATTAGAAAATAAAACATGTCACAAAACTAAGTTACTGAATTCTAATAATGTCCCACGTTTTAAACATGCAAAAAAAAAATCACTTTGAGTGTCAGGTACTGACAGTTGCACATAGCTAACGAGTCGTCCTCTAGTGGGCCAGCGCTAAACTGACAGACTTACAAAGCTAAAATGAGAAGATCGATTCCCCTCAATAGACAGACTGCCTGTAGCTAAACCAAGCAAGTAAAACTTCCAGGCATCAATTCAACTTTTAATTAACCTGATAAATCACAAAAAAATTGTAGAACGTTCTAACATCACAATAACATTTCAGGAGATTTTCTCTAGTGAGTTTGCAAGATTGTAGAAAATATAAATAATATCCTGACAGCTACATCATTTAGAAGCGAAGAACAAAGATAGATTGAGTCCAATGAAAAAATCTAATTCATGCTGACCATGCAATAAACCTGTTTAATATTTATATTTCATGTTAGTATCATACTTCAGCCAAATAATTTAGATCAAGAAACTTGATAAAATTAAAAAGCTACATAAACTATAACTTAACATCTTGTTCGTTCTGGTTACTTCTATAATTATTGATACATGACACTAAATGAATACTGCATTACGCACGTAATCAATCTGTAAGTGTATTTAATTCATTTTTATTTCTGCTTATTAATAAAAGAGGAATACTACACACTGTAAGCTAGAAATCTTAGTTGAATATTCGTTGTAACTTTTACATCATGTGCGCTGCACGTGAACTGTGACGAAATGTATTTTTGTAAAATTAGAAATAATATATCGGCTTTTATGTTTAGCTTACCAAACGCCCCCCAGTGGTATGTCTGCGGACTTATACTGCTAGAAACTGGGTTTCGATACCTGTGGTGGGCAGAGCACAGATAGCCCTTTGTGTAGCTTTGTGCTTAATAACAAACAAGAACAACAAGCTTACCAAACTTGGTCTCAGTATTAGTTAGTTTCAGAACTTCGTGCAAGGTTACAAAATGACTACCTGCGAATAACCTTCCCTAATTTTCTCTGTTAACCTAGAGGGAAGGCAGTTAGTTAACACCCTCCGCGTACTCTAGAGCTGCTCTAATCGAATAGTGGGATTTGAACGTTACTATTAAAACGTACCCATGGCCTCAAAGTGAGGAGCCATTTTTGTAACATCGGGTTGCATACCATGAATCACCAGATTCACAAGCTGGGCCCGCTAATTATTTTAGGCCAGCCCGGCACGCAAGTATTAAAATTTACTCCAATTCAAATATTGAAAGTCACAACGTTTATATAGAAAGTGTGTTTATTGTATTGGAGAATAAAGAATAACCCGGAACTACCAATGTTCACCAACCTACTTACTATACATGAGGCTGTGAACACGTGAAATATGCTCGCTCCTTAGCTAAGAAAAGAGCTTACATTTTTAACGATGATTTATAGTTTTTGCTCTCCGAAAGGGAAGACTTAATCCTCTAATTACATTCTTCCTTTCAGTAAGTACAACATTTCGTGATCTCCTTTGATCTTCTTACGAGAATTCTTGATAAACGGATGGATGCGTAATCTTTACTTTATAATGTTCAGTTCCTCAGAGGTTCTCACAGAAAAGTGGATGAATTTGTTTATGTTGCCAAGAGGATATCACAGGATATATGGCATACAAAACTATGCTATAATTATGTTCCGTATAAGAATATAAAAATATTTTACTTCATCCACTGATTGTTTTTTTTTGTTTTTTTTCTGGTTAAACACAAAGCTACACAATAGTTTATCTGTGCTCTGCCTGCACATTTAGACCACTTCATTTAGCTATACGAATCACAATGCCAACCAAAGTAGTGATTTAAAATCGTTTTAAAATCTATCTAACTAGTATCACTTTACTTGTTTGTGTACTTTTGATTGCAGCATTTATTTTGTTTTGGATACTTATTATACCAATTCTACGAATAACCAACGTTCCTTACTTTTCGTAAAAAAATCTATTTTTTTTTTCCTATTCATTTGTTCAGTTTTATACATCCATGGAATGGACACAACGTCTATAAATTTTCAGTATAACCATATCCCTGATAGCTATAGCTTCTACAAGAAATATAACCACAATTACAAATTTATAATTTAATCCTTATATTGGTCCACAGGTAAGTGCATAAAGCTGCCAAGTTAGGGATTAAATTTATAGCCCTTCAGTGGCACAGCGGTATGTCTGCGGACTTACAACCCCGTAACCAGGTTTAGATACCCGTGAAGGACAGAGCACAGACAGCCCAGTGCTTAATTACAAACAAACAAAATTTTTATAAATTTGTGATTATGGTTATGATTCTTGTTTCATTACTTTTTGTAGGAGGATCCCTACTTCATTTTAAAATTCATAATTTTTAATACTCTTGTTTATTTTCTTGTTATACCAATATAAAGTATATACTATACCTTTAGAAACTGTTGCCTGTCTATCCGTCGATATGCAGCGCCAACCAATGGATTGAATTAGGTTGAAAAGATATTTTAGTACGTGCATGATATGCTTACCATTTATATTATATTATATAAATATATATATGGATTTTTATCGGAATATCAAAATCGGATACTCACAGACCAGTCAAGTAAGCTGAAGAGATCTTGTAGCGATAGTCCGAGCCGTCGAGGCGCTAGCCCCGCTGACGTGATGAAGTAGGTAGGTAGTAGACGAAAAAATGGCTGTTTTAGAAATTTTTGAATGGTTATACCGGAAATATTAGCGACCTTTTTAGCATATTATTAGTATATATTTGCATGATATATCGTAACCAATATTTTGAATGGTCGGTTTTTTGCTTAGGAATTCAATACAGCGGTTTTCCGACGCGTGAATTAGTTGGAATCCTGTCGATCCCTATTATCAAATACTACCCTATTTAAAATTATTCTAAGGCACCTCTCTTCTTCTCAGATGTCTGCATCTTTAAATCCAAGTTCATCTGTTCTTCTATACAATATGTGCATATTTTTAATATGAAGCTTATCAATTCTTCTGTGGCATTTCCATCTTTACATTTGAGGTTTATCTGTTCTTCCCTGGTACCTGCATGGTTTATCTGTTCTTCCCTGGTACCTGCATGGTTTATCTGTTCTTCCCTGGTACCTGCATGGTTTATCTGTTCTTCCCTGGTACATGCATGGTTTATCTGTTCTTCCCTGGTACATGCATGGTTTACCTGTTCTTCCCTGGCACCTGCATGGTTTACCTGTTCTTCCCTGGTACCTGCATGGTTTATCTGTTCTTCCCTGGTACCTGCATGGTTTATCTGTTCTTCCCTGGTATCTGCATCTCTGACACTGCAGTTTATTTATGTTTTCTGAGCTACTTTCATCTTTTAATCCAAAGTTTATACATTTTCTGAGATGTATATACATCTTTAAGTACAAAACTTAGCTGTTTTATTGAGAAACTTTAAACGTAATTCTTCTTCTCAAGTTTACGATTAAATGTTTTTGCTAATTTGTAAACACGGAGAACATATCTTATAAACTATTAATTGTAATTCTGAATTTTTTATTGATTTGAATACAGGGTTAATAATAAGATCGTGTAAAGAATTGTTTGTGTCGGTTATTTGTTTTCCTACTTTATCCGATCCTTAATTAAGAAAGTCCCAGGTTTATTAACTTCCATCTTCTTCTATGTCTTTAGATTTGAAATCGTGACTTATTCATGACAAAACTGCTTCAGAGATGTCTTCGTAAAATAGCTTATAATGTTTTGAAATTACTAGTTCTTCTGAGGAATAGAATATACTAAAAATATTAGAGATTATTTTGTCACATATTTCCGTTTCTTAAAGGCTGCTTTCAACTACGACACCGATTTTCTATCGTATACCGTTTACTGTAAAAATAAAATATGATTTTGGTGTAGCTTTTGCTCATTAGGATATTAACATGCGTTTGTACAGAAGAATGAACATTGCTAGAAGATGCGTTTGTACAGAAGAATGAACATTGCTAGAACATGCGTTTGTACAGAAGAATGAACAGTGTTAGAGCATGCGCTTGAACAGAAGAACGACCAAAGTCATAGCATGTATTTGTGCAGAAGAATGAACAGTGTAAAAGTATGCGTTTGTACAGAAGAATGAACAGTGTCAAAGCATGTATTTGTGCAGAAGATAGAACAGTGTTAAATTGTTCATTCTTCTGTACAAACGCATACTTTAACACTGTTCATTCTTCTGCACAAATACATGCTTTGACACTGTTCATTCTTCTGTACAAACGCATACTTTAACACTGTTCATTTTTCTGCACAAATACATGCTCTTACACTGTTCATTCTTCTGTACAAACGCATTACAAACGCATACTTTAACACTGTTCATTCTTCTGCACAAATACATGCTTTGACACTGTTCATTCTTCTGTACAAACGCATACTTTAACACTGTTCATACTTCTGCACAAACGCATACTTTAACACTGTTCATACTTCTGCACAAATACATGCTTTGACATTCATGCTCTGACACTGTTCATTCTTCTGCTGTACAAATACATGCTTTAACACTGTTCATTCTTCTGCACAAATACATGCTCTGACACTGTTCATTCTTCTGTACAAACGCATACTTTAACACTGTTCATACTTCTGCACAATCGTAACGGTAAATATTCCTTGCTTGATAACAAATGAACAAAGGAAATAATGTAGGAAAGCAGCATTCCCTCAGTTTATTTATTTAGATGCAGACGAGATTAAGTTAACTGCTTGAAATATTAATGTGTTTTGGGTATTCAGAATATCTTCACCTTGTCCGGTGAATAAATAATGTAAATACAACATGTAGGCGGTAATCTTACCGGGGGTTGTTCTCAGCGTTCTGCTTCACGCCCCTGTTGTCGTACATAAGGAAATTTTGAAACAACAGATCTAACTACGGCTTTCAAGTTAATCAAAATTTGTGGTTTTGTTGAACGCACTGAATACTGATATAAAATTAGCTATAAATATTTCACAAAATTCTTTCTTCCTTCAGTTCGATTTGTTTTCTACCAAAAGGTCTAGTCTGCAACTTTTATAAAGTATAAAACCTAAGACTAGTTTTACCACCAGCATTGATGAAGTACAGATCTGTACCATGTAATAACGGTAAAAGTTCATTATGAAATGACTTCCAAAAAATATGTTGCAACTAATGACACGTTTATGATAGAATCTAAAAAATGCGTATCTATAGCTTATGCGAAGATCGTATTCTACGGGTATATTGGAAAGTGGTTGTTTCTTATATACACTCTCTCATAATGGAGCAAGGCTATATTTTTGACGCCCTTTATATTGCGTGCAATTGGTAACTGAAAGTTTCGTCGAATCACCAAACCTTTTCAGCCAGTTAGAAATACTTAGAAATTATAGTCTGATTGATATCTTGTGTAAATCAACAACCAATATACAGAGATTTAGTACGTCATAATAAAACAATTTTGAAGCCTCGCCACTTCGGTACAGTCCATGTTGCCACGTCCAAAGATGGTCAATAAGGTAATTTTCAGTCCTATTCCCAAATAGGGATCTCTTTCTCTTTTTGCTACTAAGGTGATGATCAACAATAAAGTTATAAAGGAATAAAATAATGCTTATGATTGATAGTGGATTAGAAAGCTACAAAAAAAAAGTTTTCATCATGAAGAGCTAAGCAGGCCGTACTTTCAAACCTGAAGATGACCGTGAAACACAACTTAAATAAAAAAGGCAGTACATGTCCAATAAAACAGTTTTACTGACAGTGTATCATCTTTTTCTTGTTCTTGCGAGAAAATTTTATGTGTGACTACACTCGTGCAAAGATTTAACAAGTCATTCGTAGACGAAAAAGCTTATTTTTATTACAAATCTAATCAAGAGGAGTTTTCGTTGTACTCAATTTCAAACTTTAGTTGGAAAAAGCAATTTTTTTTCGGTTCACTACCACTGTCTGTATACTCTTATCGAGTGATTTTGTCCAAATCAAGAGGAGTTTTCGTTGTACTCAATTTCAAACTTTAGTTGGAAAAAACAATTTTTTTTTCGGTTCACTACCACTGCCTGTATAGAGTGATTTCGGTTCACTACCACTGCCTGTATACTCTTATCGAGTGATTTCGGTTCACTACCACTACCTGTATACTCTTATCGAGTGATTTCGGTTCACTACCACTGCCTGTATACTCTTATCGAGTAATTTTGTCCAATGACAGCCATATATATCTATTTATACATTCTAATTCATCTGACGTTCTTATCTTTTTTCATGATCTTAATTTAATCTTGAATTACAAAAAACCACCAGGAAAACCTTTCTTTGCAAAGACTTTCGAAAATCGATGTAGCGCATTTTTAGGGGCTCCAATGGCAGATGTGATCCACAGGTAATCCTTTTTCAACTGAACAAGGCTCCAACTTCTTACTCATGCCATCTAATAAGTATCTAATGTGCGTCTTGTACATCAAAAGGTCTACAAAACAAACTTTATCATAAACATCTCATTAAATGAGTGGAGGACAAAACAAGCCGCAAGCACTTTGTATCAAAAATAAAAAAAAATGTAAATAGCTAAAACAAGATTTATTTAAAAGCGGGTTATTTTTTTTGGCACATGATTATTCCAAATTGATTTTATCCACATTTTTTAATTAGTTCTATTTATTATGTTTAGCTTCATGGCTACGAGGAGGGATTATTTTCCCATCTTTTCACATTAAGATAAAATACACCATTCAAATTATTTATCTATCCTACTGTTACCGCTTCTGTCGAAGTTATGAAGATAAAAACAAAATTGAAACGTAAGTAACGTAAACATTGCACAGCCAAGTTTTAGTCCCAAGTTACAAAGAAATTACACTTACTATTTCACTCTCATTGATCTTTCGTAAAACATACGACAATATTAGAAATAGAAAAGATACTGCTAAGATATGTGAAAGGTATTTTAGGAGTATCGTTTCTTCTGTCAGTTGTACTAGTAAAATTTTACTTTTAATGCTCACTTGGTTGGAAGTTAAACCTCTCTTCTATGATGGCTAGCATATCTATGTGTTAACGTTATAATAGAGAGTATGTGCTGAGTCAATGAAGCACCAAACTGATTTATCGGGTTTTCTTCATACATTATTTTTAAAAGATAGAGAAAGAAATATTTGACACTTTGTTTGGAGATGGACTGGAGTTACTCTTCAGCCTTAGATTAAACTGTAATTTCAAAGAATATAGAATAAGAGGTTTTGAAAACCTTAAAATGAAAAGACAACTTTTAGCTAATACTTATGTTTCTCTACTCAATAAACAAGTCAAGATAACACTGTGAAATAAACAGCACGAAAGCAGCTTTAGAAAACAACATTTGTTCTTACGTTTCTGCTTGCTGAACATTGCGAAAAAGGTTTCGTTATTACACTAATTCTGATGTTTATTTTACGTATACTTCTATATAAACGTAAAGAATTGTGTTCAATAGTACAGATAATGCAACGAGCAAACATTGCTCTTTGAGACATACGTTAATCAAAGTGTTTTATCTTAAATGTACTTCAATTATCTATGTATAATTGACTGTTCTCTGCCTTTAGGCTTAGAAATAGAGTATCAAAAATTTCAAAACGTGCAATTAATAATTAACTCTTATAGGTAAGTACTGAGGATCGTTCATGAGCAATTAAAACTTCGTCTATATAAACAATAATCACGGCTTATATATCATGGTTACATTACTCATTAGTTTTTAACGTAACTCTACATCTTCTTGGTAGTAAATATGAACAGTTAAAACTACATCATCTATATAAATCACGGCTTATATATTATGTTTGCATTACCCCTTAGTTTTTAACATAACTCTACATCTTCTTGGTAGTAAATATTAGCAGTTAAAACTACACCTATATAAACAACAATCACGGCTTATATATCATGGTTACATTACTCATTAGTTTTTAACGTAACTCTACATCTTCTTGGTAATAAATATTAACAGTTAAAACTACATCTATATAAACAACAATCACGGCTTATATATCATGGTTACATTACTCATTAGTTTTTAACGTAACTCTACATCTTCTTGGTAATAAATATTAACAGTTAAAACTACATCTATATAAACAACAATCACGGCTTATATATCATGGTTACATTACCT
>NW_013666087.1:139079-142461 GCF_000517525.1 Limulus polyphemus
GTAACCAGTGGCACCGAAAGCAAATAGTTAGTATTTAAGCTGAACTACAAAAAAAAAGGTTTATTTAAAAGTTCATTAAAAATCAATAAATACAAGTTACAGCAAAGCAATGTTATTCTGTTGAAGGGACCAATTATCTTTAAAATAACTGCTTATAAGATTTTGAAAATCAATGCTGATAACTTAATAGTATTATCTTCAAGATTGGTTTGTTAAACAAATCTGCAAAAAGGTTTAGCAAGAACGTTTTTTGGAAGAAAAAAAAAGTTATTTTATGCTCTAAAAATGGAAAAGAAAGATTGGCCATTGAAACGAACATCAAACATTTCTTCGATTCACAAACACCACAATTTAGCATTTTTAAAGAAACCCAAATCCCTTCTTATTCAATGTGAGTAACAATTAACGTTTGATATATTTACATTTTTACTACGGGTTCGCCATGGCCAGGTAGTTACGACCCCGAGTCGCAATCTGAGGGTCGCGGGTTCGAATCCCCGTCACACCAACTCTTGGGTTACTCTTTTACAAACGAATAGTGGGATTGACCGTCACATTATAATGCCAACACGGCTGAAGTGTCGAGCATGTTTGGTGGGACGGGGATTCGAACCCGCGACCCTCAGATTGCGAGTCAAGTGCCCTGACCACCTGGCCATGCCCGGCCACTTAAAAAGGAATGGAAAGATAATTGTCAATGGCACTGTTTTCAGCTTAAACAAACCCAAAGTCTCTGATGTTTTTAACGTTCAGGTAATCGGTTTCATTGACCTGTGCGGCTTTAGGGAATTTAATATCAGCAATTTTGTTCGTGATAAATTTTTTTCAGTCGTTTTTCCAGAGATTCCAACTCTGGCCACGACGTTTACATCTTTTTTGATTACATATTTCTTTTAATTCAGGTACAGTGAATATTTACCCATTCCGAAGCCTTTCCTGGAGGAATCTAACGAACGAACCCAATTGTTGTTGCAATTTTATACACTACTGGAGTTCGTTTTTCTATGTCTTCAGATACATTAAGAACATTGGTGACATAAACAGCCCATCATTTATTCTGATATTACATGTCTGTGGGATCTATTGCGGTGCTTAATTTCACTGTCTTAATGAGGCGTCATTTCTCTCTCATTTTTTTTTTCTTTTAGCTTTGTGAAGATGTTTCCTGACTTTTTCATCACCATGACAAAACATGTAAAGTTCCTTGTTAAAAGATTAAGATTTTGATCTTGGGAATAGAAGAAGTTCAACATCTGAAGAGGAAGATATTCGTGCTAGAGATGCTTCATAATTATTTTTTGATCTTCGTGCTAGAGATGCTTTATGGTTCCTTCTTGGAGCTTCGTGCTAGAGATGCTTCATGGTTCTTTCTTGGAGCTTCGTGCTAGAGATGCTTCATGGTTCTTTCTTGGAGCTTCGTGCTAGAGATGCTTCATGGTTCTTTCTTGGAGCTTCGTGCTAGAGATGCTTCATGGTTCTTTCTTGGAGCTTCGTGCTAGAGATGCTTCATGGTTCTTTCTTGGAGCTTCGTGCTAGAGATGCTTCATGGTTCTTTCTTGGGTGTTCACATTTTCCTTTATGAGTTTATTTCGGCAGCAACTTCTATGTCATGTTGCTTCTAACGAGATCAGTGTCTCTATGTTTTCATTTTCAAGCCATTTTTGACATTTAATGAAAAGCATTGTCGCCATACGTGACACTCTCTATGACACACTTCAAAACCTTTTCATGAGAGGATGGACAATACTCTTGGGTCTTCTTTGGTAGATGCCTGGTAAATTACACATAAACTGTAAGCGGTTGGGAGACGAGACAGCTTCGTGCATGGGTTGTCGTTTTTGTTTTCTGATTTTACTCCCGTTATGCTTCTTCCAGAAATAAAATATTTGACTGGACAACTAAACTGTACGTTGTCAGTCTAAACTGCTTAATTTTAGTTATTATGATCATTATTTTGGCATGATAAAATATTTTCCCTAATGAGATAACTGTCACCTGTTAATTTTTGAACTTATTAATGATTCTCAGACCTTTGACATTAGAAACTTACCCATCAAACATCCACGATATCACATCAGCATTATACTTAGAGTTGTTCACATTCAGAAACATCATTGGCATTATGACGTAGTCACGACGTCATCTCTATAGAAACGCACCCCCACTGATAACTGTGATGATCTACTGACTCTAGAAAGATAACACTGATAGAAATAAATAAGAAGTAACAATTATACATAAAATATAATCTAGACATTTTGATCATGATTTCAGAATCTGGAAGGTGTCACTTCTGAAAGTTCAATATTTTTTGAGGCTCTGTACATAGCATGATTAAAAAGGTTCATTACTTAATTCAAAATAATGTTTACTTTCTCTCTTCTTTTTCTCCGTCTAAAGCTCCTTTATTTATATAGGCTCTTTTTATACTGGCCCCGCTGGACCAGAAGTACGTTTAAGGACTTACAACGCGAAAATTCGGGGTTTGATTCCCTACGGTGGACAGATATCCTGTTGTGTGGCTTTGGGCAAAAACAATCACACGAAACTTTTCTATTAATTTAATGTATAAAATATATTTCGTTCTGTATTATTAAACACCCACTGCCATATAAACTCTACCAAGTTTAAGACACTTCAATGTTTCAAAGGTAGTTTTTTTCTTCATTTATTCATTTTAATGCAACAGAACAAGTTGAAGCACAGAATTAACTTTTTACTGCATTGACTTTGCAATTTAAATGTATTTAGTTTTAAATTCCTTTGGGTCTTAACTAAAACACATAAATCATTTATATGAAGGATCATTTTGTAAAAGTGGAGCTAAATCTTTTGATTTAGTAATTCAAGTAATTCAGCGCTTCATCATAGGATCAAATATGTCATGTCATTCTAGTGACTCATTTTTACTAAACCAGTAAATCCACATTTATAGAAAAAATTATCATGTCATTCTGATGACTCATCCTTACTAAACAAGCAACAACCACACTTCTATAGAAAATTGTCATGTCATTCTGGTGACTCAGTTTTATTAAACCAGTAAAAACCACATTTGTAGAAAACTTATCATGTCATTCTGATGACTCATCCTTACTAAACAAGCAACAACCACACTTCTATAGAAAATTGTCATGTCATTCTGGTGACTCAGTTTTATTAAACCAGTAAAAACCACATTTGTAGAAAACTTATCATGTCATTCTGATGACTCATCCTTACTAAACAAGCGAACGCGACACTTCTATAGAAAATTGTCATGTCATTCTGGTGACTCAGTTTTACTAAACCAGTAAATCCACATTTCTAGAAAAACTTATCATGTTATTCTGATGACTTATCCTTACTAAACAAGCGAACGCGACACTTCTATAGAAAATTG
>NW_013666087.1:142505-145299 GCF_000517525.1 Limulus polyphemus
TACTAAACCAGTAAATCCACATTTATAGAAAAAATTATCATGTCATTCTGATGACTCATCCTTACTAAACAAGCAAAAATCACACTTCTCGGGAAAATTATCATGTCATTCTGGCGGCTCAGTTTTACTAAACCAGTAAAAACCACATTTGTAGAAAACTTATCATGTTATTCTGATGACTCATCCTTACCAAACAAGCAAACGCGACACTTCTCGGGAAAATTATCATGTCATTCTGGCGGCTCATCTTTACTAAATCAACAAGTTACTCGTGATTCACACTTCTGCAGCCGAGCGTGGACTAGTCTTTAGCGTGTGTCGGGCTGTAGATCCAAGAATCCACATTCTGAGAAAAGTGTGATTTCACACTTTTATGGGTGTGAATCATTGAGACATTGTGAATTCACACCCTTCTTTTAGATAAAGTAATTTCACACCCACAATAGATTTATGAGCTATTAAATATAAATTATTTAAAGTAGCCATAAAATAGTGTGCTCGTAAATTTGGTGTATTCATAACATTACCATAATTTAAGTCATTTTATTTGTAATTGTTTTCCATGTTGTTGTTTTTAAATATGACTTTATATTTTATTTAATAATTCGTACCTAAACATGTATAGCAGGATTTTGATTTATTATTTGTTCCTAATTATAATTTTTTCTTAGAGTACATGGCTCAATTTTCGTTGCAGCAAAACTTGAGTTTGAGCTTTGGAGTCAAGGGAGCATAGTGTTATAAGAGTGACGCTCAAATCCTGTTTTTCGATTGCGTTTGATGCTACTGATTAAATGCCTTTTGCCTAGCCTATCAGTCCAAAATTGTAGACGGTTAGCTTAGGTAGCCTTGAGTGATTTCTAAAAATATCGAAAAATACAAAAAGAAACACACGTGTCATTTTCGATTGTTACCCAATACGTCTGCATACATTCAATTAAGTTACCAAAGCAAAAAAATAAACTAAAAAATATGAAACTACAAGTCATTCCAGGGAGTAGGAAAAAGTGTGTGTATGTGTATACATAACAAAATTACCGGTTAGCCTCCTTTATATTGCGGTCAGACATAAATATTTTAAATCAATAAAAATAAACCTTTTTAGGATAAATTTTGTATGATACAATTCTTTCACGCTGCTTTACTGCTTATATAATCGATAAATTCTATTTACAATCGAAATCACGAGCTATTCATCAATATTTCTCCTTACTGGCCGAAAATCACGTACTTTGTTCGAGGAAACGTGTCAAAAAGCCAAAATGATAGAAAAAAACACCTTTTCGACAGTTCTTCATGTAAGAAAAGACCTTCGTCACTCAGTAAAGTTCTGTCTAAGGCTTAGCAGATGGCACAAAAAAAATGGATAGTGTACTTTATTTTAACTGCCATTGAAAAGTGAGACATTATCTGACTTTATGAATGTTAACTGTATATAGATAAGACAGATTCTTGTATACTTTATAACATATTTTATTTATTTATCTGAATTACATTAAGTTTAACACATTATAATGCATGTTTTAGGATATTAGGATATTTTAAACCTTTGAGAATAACACCATACTTTAGGAATCAACATCATAAAATTCATATAAATGGTCACGTTATTTCAAGTGAACACACCACTTTTGAGCTTTCTCACGTATTCACTGTTTGTTTGTTTATTTTTGAATTTTGCGCAAAGCTACACGAGGGCTATCTGCGCTAGCCGTCCCTAATTTAGCAGTGTAAGACTAGAGGGAAGGCAACTAGTCATCACCACCCACCGCCAACTCTTGGGCTACTTTTTTTACCAACGAATAGTCGCAGATCGCGAGTCGAGCGTCCTAACCACCTGGCCATGCCGGGCCGTATTCACTGATGCTATAACTATATTTTTTAAGACGGTATGTAGTAATTAATGTAATATAAAAGGTTCCTTTTTTTTACGTTTCATTTTAACCATTTAAAAAATGAACACAAAATCTCTTTTGACAGACCATATAAGCAATCTGGAATTCAGATTTTTTTCCATTGCGGTTTTATAAAATCTTTTTATTAAAGTGATTTGGTTCGTAAACAGTATATTTAATTTAGGATTTATAAGAATAAATTTCTGTTCTTTTAACAAGAACCACGTGTCCTACAAGTTCTTTTATGATTAAAACCATTAATATTTTGATTCGCTATTGTATTTCGGTCGTCTCTGTGTGTGCGTGTTTGTTTTAGAGCAAAGCCACACTGGGACATCTTCTGTTACCACCACGGAGAATCGAACGCCGGATTTATCGTTGTTCCACCCTGGGACGTCAATCGTTTTTGAAAGCTAACTTATTAGGTTTATGATAATATTAGATATATTAATGTTATAAATAACAATATTAGTATATTAATTTGTGCTAACTTATTAGGTTTATGATAATATTAAATATATTAATGTTATAAATAACAATATTAGTATATTAATTTGTGCTAACTTATTAGGTTTATGATAATATTAGACATATTAATGTTATAAATAACAATATTAGTATATTAATTTGTGCTAACTTATTAGGTTTATGATAATATTAGATATATTAATGTTATAAATAACAATATTAGTATATTAATTTGTGCTAACTTATTAGGTTTATGATAATATTAGATATATTAATGGTATAAATAACAATATTAGTATATTAATTTGTGCTAACTTATTAGGTTTATGATAATATTAATGTTATAATGGTATAAATAACAATATTAGTATATTAATTTGTGCTAACTTATTAGGTTTATGATAATATTAATGTTATAATGGTATAAATAA
>NW_013666087.1:146215-149750 GCF_000517525.1 Limulus polyphemus
ATTTCGGGTGATAAACTGTTGATGACGAAAATCACAACAGGAGATGCAGCTGATTTTATGATAGATATATTATCTTTATTTTGGGTGATAAACTGTTGATAACGAAATTTACAACAGGAGGTGCAGCTGATTTTATGCTAAATATATTTTCTTTATTTTTGATAATAAACTGTTGATAATTGAAAATTACAACAGGAGGTGCAGCTGATTTTATGCTAGATATATTATCTTTATTTTGGGTGATAAACTGTTGATAATAAAAATTACAACAGGAGGTGCAGCTGGTTTGAAGTAAAAGATATTCTGAGCGGTAAACTGTGAATATTTCCTATTAGAACTGATCTTAAGTACATCGAGAACTTTCAATGGTTATATGTTGTGATAATCGTCTATCAAGCTTGTTTTAAGTAGTGTAATAATCCTATTTTAAGGCCAGCGTAAGGCGTGAAAATGTAAGACATTACTAAGAATTACCGAATGCTTATAACATCACATCTAATGAAATACTTCAGTTATTATCATGTTAAAACAAATAACAGATAAATAACATTAAGCAAAAATTAAATATATAAAAACTAATTTCAGATAAAACTGGTTTATGAATTTTCACATACTAAAAATTAAATTGAAATGAATGTGAGAAAATCTGGTACTTGAGAAATGCATCGAAGCTGATGTAACATAAGGCCATTTATGTGCAGGTCATAAATGAAACATTGTAATAACACGATTAAGAAATTTATATTTTACTATTATTTGATTCACTAATGTCTTTTTTTTTTTCCAATCGGTGTATCATTATCAATCCACCCACAGTTCGCTTCTCTTTTGGTGATTATTACAACATATTTTACTCAGTGTGATGGTATGTCTGATCGATTGTTTGTTTGTTTGTTTGAAGGTATGCACAAAGCTACACATTGGGCTATCTGTGCTCTGCCCACCACAGGTATCGAAACCCGGTTTCTAGCGTTGTAAGTCCGCAGACATACCGCTGTGCCACTTGGGGGGGGGGGGGCATGTCTGATCGAATTGACCCAATAAAACTATAGAGAGTCAAAAAGCATTAGCATTGCTATGGTGATACTTTGTGACCTCTCTATCTAAAAAAAACAACAACTGAATATATGAAAGATTAATGTACAGGGTGTTTCAAACGTTGGTCGCGGGGTCGAATCCTTGACACCGAACATGCTTGACCTTTCAGCCGTATGGGGCGTTATAAAGTGAGCGTCAATCCCACTATTCGTTGGTAAAAGCTCAAGAGTTGTTGGTGGGTGAAGTGGAGTAGCGGTTTTACATCTGGCCTCTCAATGCTGAATTAGGGACGGCTAGCGCAAATAGTTCTCGAGTAACCTTCCGCAAAATTTCAAACCAATCTTTGTCTCGTATATATGGGGAAACATAGTTTTTTTGTTTGTTATGGATTTCGCGCAAAGCTACACGACGGCTATCTGCGCTAGCCGTCCCTAATTTAGCAGTGTAAGACTAGAGGGAAGGCAGCTAGTCATCACCACCCACCGCCAACCCTTGGGCTACTCTTTCACCAACGAATAGTGGAATTGACCGTCACATTATAACTCCTACGCGGCTGAAAGGGGGAGCGTGTTTGGTATGATGGGGATTCCAACCCGCGACCCGCAAATTGCGAGTCGAGCGCCCTAACCACCTGGCCATGCCGGGCTTGAGAAACATAGAATAACGCCCATTGATAATAATAATGTTTTTATATTTTCCCGCTTGATGATAAATATTTTGTCCTTTAATAGGGGGAAATTTTCATAATTTAATTTTACAATAATCTCGTGTAGTGAGACCAACCTATTTTATGCTTATCTAAAAATTAATAATTGTTTGTTTGTTTGGAATTAAACACAAAGCTATACAATGGGCTATCTGTGCTCTGCCCACCAAGGGTATCGAAACCCGGATTAATAATTTCGAATGTATTAAAAATGCGGTTGTAAATCTTTGTTGTCAGTACTGTGTTACAAGTAACTGTTGTTTTTATCATTTTAGCCATTTAGCAAATATATTCATAGTTTTGGGCATTCAAAAAAATGCAGAACTGCTAAAAATAATAAATATAAAGAACTAATATAATTATCACAAATTTTAAACAATCAGTATCAAGTAACGCTCCAATGTAAAATTTAAAATAAAATTACTGTAATCTATTTTAATACAAATACTTGCGGGGTATATATATTTCATAATTTTTCTATTAGAGAAGTTCAAGAATGAGTTTAATGACAAATATTATTCCGCCTCGAAAGCTAAATAATTTCTGACATTCAGAATATAATCAAAGTTAAAGATTGACTATCTATGGAAAGTAGCCGTGATAATCTTCTATAATTAAACATTTTGAATAATAATTCTTTATTTTAAAGGTTTCATATTAACTTTTTATCTTGAAAAGTATAGTAAAATCAAAGATAGTCGGAATTTTCACAACAAATCAAGGCTTAAATATTGCGAGTTTTGATGAAAGTAGTTCCATTTTGAAAAGCATACATCAAGTGCATTTTTATACTCCAGTAATATGAAACATTTTCATGAAATTTTTGAAAAATGCCAAGGCCTTGGTAGTTTGATGAAAAAAACGATTTTTTTTGGAAACACGCCAAAAAGTGTGTATTTTAAAGGAAAATTACTTGTGTAATGTAAGAAGTTCAAGAATGAAACATCACGACTTTAAAAGCATGTCTTTGATTAAAACATAAACCATTTATTGATTAGTAGAATTTATAGCTTTTACCAAAAATGGATAAACTCTCGTTGCTGTTTTTCGAAATAAAATATAAAAAGTTTAATTGGAGTTATCAATGGTGTATTGTTTAACGCAATACTACACTATGGGCTATTCTAAGCTTATTTTATAAACTTAATTGAGTCTAATGTGAACGATACTTGATATGTTTCATCGTGTGTTTACTGCAAACAGTTTCAAGTGTATGATATAACACCTCTTCTGTGTTATATTCAGTTGTCATATCACACGGATATATATTACAGCTCACCAGCTTCTTGAATTAATTGTGACCATTTATTTGAACTAATGAATACTAAAGGATGAAGAATACACAAGTGATATATTTTTTCACGTGTCGGTATGCTGTGATATTAACAAAAAGAAAATACCCTTCTCAGTTGTAGGCTATAAATTTCCAAACAAGTCATAATGGGCGCGGTTCAATAATCAGCTTGGTAAGTGTCATTAGAACAGCCGTCAGAGAGCGCTTCAAATTTCATTATGCTTCTAGAGATAAGGAGTGAGCTGCCTTAGCGATGTGTAGAGTCTTTGGGGGAACTCTTTAAAGTTATATTTAAAAGAAATAAAAGCATGCACTATATTTTTCACACAGTGGTTTCTATAGGTTAAAAACGATGTAAACAAGTTTTGATGTGTGTTTTATTCCAGTAAAAATCTATTGGCCCGGCATGGCCAGGTGGTTAAGGCACTCGACTCCCAATCTGAGGGTCGTGGGTTCGAATCCCCGTCACACCGAACATGCTCGCCCTTTCAGCCGTT
>NW_013666087.1:150187-151912 GCF_000517525.1 Limulus polyphemus
TAGGGACGGCTAGCGCAGATAGCCCTTGTGTAGCTTTGCGCGAAATTAAAAAACAAACAAAAATCGATTACTTTTTGACTGAGTTAGAGTTTAATTTTAAACCACAATCTATGTTTACTATGACATTTACTTTGAAACTAAATTAATATCCAAATATGTAAAATGATGTACAGACTAATTTATTTGCAATGGGTTAGAATAGTCACACTATTCCAATATCATTGCACCATTTTTAAACACAAATTTTGAGAAATTTACTTCAGGTCCACAAAACGTACTAAACTATTATAAAACATTTAATACAAAGGGTAACGACAGTTGTGAACCAAATATAACACCGCGTTAACAACATTTTGGAAAAATTGAAGATTTAATTACCTATAATTAGTCTGTACTTTTTCTTTTTTTTTTACTGTTACATTAAAAGTTTTTCACCACTAACAAGAAAAGGTAAAATAACAAAGTATCTGCTTGGTAATACACACATCTTTCATGTAATAACCATTATGATGCTTGGTAATACACACATCTTTCATGTAATAACCATTATGATGCTTGGTAATACACACATCTTTCATGTAATAACCATTATGATGCTTGGTAATACACACATCTTTCATGTAATAACCATTATGATGCTTGGTAATACACACATCTTTCATGTAATAACCATTATGATATATTGTTAAACAACATACGTTGATTTTTTCATTAATCTTCCTTTAGTTAAAACCCGCGTTCATTCTACATGACTTTTAAACTATTCTTATATAAGCTGCTTCTGCTTTATATGAAGCATTAACAATAAAGATAGGACTCCAGTTCTTTAACAAATGTCTAGGTTTATCCCTTTTGAGGATAATAGTTTCTATTCCTTGTTTCTTTGTAAAAAATATACTTTATATTTGGAATACCTTTATTTGAAGACCTATTTATAACTATAAAACATTTATAGAAGCTAAGTGTAAATCCATCAAGTCCTGAGCTAGTATTTTTCATTTTAATTAATTAAGACGAAGTCGGGAGACTTATGATGATATAAATCGGATTTCGATACGCGTGCTAGGCAGAGCACAAATGGCCCATTGTGCAACATTATGCTCTAAAACAAAAAACAAGTAATTTAAGGTGATTGCCTTTTCGTACTTTTCTGATTTTCCTGCTACGTTTTCTTTTAAAACATTAACGATTAAATCTTAAATCAAGAATCTCCAGCAACGTTTTATCGGTTTCTCTTTTTGTAATATTCCTTAACATCAAAAAAGTATTTTTTCACCTATAACTTGGTATAATTTTGATATTAAATTTAGTTTCCAAATTAATGTTAGTCAAATTATTCAATTTCTGTAGTGCATATTGGTGTATAGACGGCATATTAATACTAGAAATAAACGACCTTATAACATCAAAATGTTGTTTTTATTTAATTAAACATTCCGCGTTTTGCTTTACAGCTTTTTTATGAGCGTTCACTAAATCACAAACCAAAACTTACAGTACAAAGCTTCAAATGGTTTAAAGTGTTTAATTAAATAAAGACAACATTTTGCTGTTATAAGGTCGTTTATCTCTGGTATTAACTGTCAGTCTTTTTCCTTTTTTATCAATCTAGCCTTAGAGTGAAACATAAGTTTTACTTATTATTTTCTGAAGCTCCATCGTTTTACTTTCTAATTAATTTACAATGTTAAATTATCTATTTACTTTGTTACTCTTCGATTTTTT
>NW_013666087.1:152845-163256 GCF_000517525.1 Limulus polyphemus
GTAACTGGTGACAACGTTGTGATAGATTCTCTAAATTAAACCCTCTTTCAAGTTATCTCTTTTTTATTTTATCACCCCTTGTTGCCTAAGAAAAGTAATTTCACCTGAACCATTCTCTAAATTAAATTGTTTTACTCGTTTCTCAACTTTTAATAATATATTATTCTAGCTCATCGACTACTGAAACATTAGTCCCAGTATTTCTGCACCAGCATTTAAATTTTCTATCTTTGCTTTTTCCTTTTAAGACATATTTCAGATATTGGCGAATAAAAGGTTCTTTAATTTCTTAAGGAAAGAACATAAGCACATGTTTCTTTACACCAATACATTTTGTTCCTTACTGGTCTATTAAAATAATTGCGAGAGAAAAACAATACAGACTTACCCTCTTTTTTTTAGACTTTAAAGATATTTATTGCTTTCCACTTTAGCGAAATATAATGACAATTCATATAATTTAAGTGCATAAATAACATATTTTTAATAAATGTAGCCGACTTTTTCTTCGACACTAGCACTCAGTAAATTACATCATGATCCACGTTGAGACTAAATCTAATAACGTATGCGTAATAAGAAAAATATGGAACATATTTATAGAACTGTTCATAAACACAGAAATTTAAAACATGGGAATGATAATCTAAAGGTAAGATGAGGGGCTTAAATCTTATAAAAAACATAAGTGGTTAAAAAAGAGGGAGAGAGAGGAAAACAAAGACTTTTTCATCACACACTTCTTCTTCATGAAAGCACCTGGTGACAATAGAAACATATGCTTGTTTGTTTGTAATTAAGCATAAATCTACACAATGGGCTATCAGTGCTCTGCCCACCACGGGTATCGAAACCCGGATTCTAGCGTTGTAAGTCCGCAGACATACCGCTGTGCCACTGGGGGGCACGAACATATGCTCGCTCTATTACAGTTTATCTCCTTAAAACTATGGAGACAGATCCACTGAAGCGACTAAACAATTATCACTACTTTTTAAAATTCCCTAATCTTCAGCAGTTACATTTATCATGTGATGGGCACTGAGAAAACACGTGAAACTGCAAAGGAGCGTTTCAAAACATTTCCCATAGTTCCTCAAATGAATAAGCAAAGAATAAATAAAGTACTGTAAAGTCTTAAAAGCTAAAGTAGTACGAGATATCAAACATTTTGAAATTATTTAACGTAATAAATATGTTGGAGTTGTGACAATAGAAACATATGCTTGTTTGTTTGTAATTAAGCATAAATCTACACAATGGGCTATCTGTGCTCTGCCCACCACGGGTATCGAAACCCGGACTTTAGCGTTGTAAGTCTGCAGACATACCGCTGTGCCACTGGGGGGCTGTAATCTAATTATTCTTAACATAATTTAAGCATTTACTGTATAATTTCCTAAACTTCAAGACAAGGTTACTACCACTAGTTAAAACTAAATATAAAATTTCCAAATTTAAAATCACATATCTCTTTTATGTAAATGAATGATTAAGTTGAAAACTACTGCTACTTTTATTGTTATTTCTCAGGAAATATTGGGATTCCTTAAACATAGAATCATGGCCAAAATAACTGAAGAAATGTATATTTCAGTTTACGTCGATGGGATTAATCTCACAATTAATCGTTTTTCCAAGTTTGCTCCTACGTTCTTACAAAAGTTGTTTTATTTTTTTTTAAACTGAAACCTCATTCACTGCAACTTACTGCATTCAATTTATTTGTTCGTTTTACTTATTACTGGGTGATGAGGAGGATTCTTTTTGTTTAATTTTGCTTCCAAAAAATTCGCCAGTTTAAATGTATTTACGTTTTTCAAGCTAATTGCACAAATTAGGCACAAACTTTCTCGTTCAATTGTTCATTGTTTGGTTGTTTTATATTAAAATGTTATCATCTTTCAGTGGATCAAATCTAGTTTAATGTTTTAATCTATAGATATATCATCAAGCAATTGTTCATTTTGGTTATTTTATATTAAAATGTTATCATCTTTCAGTGGATCAAACCTAGTTTAATGTTTTAATCTATAGATATATCATCAAGCAATTGTTCATTGTTTGGTTGTTTTATATTAAAATGTTATCATCTTTCAGTGGATCAAACCTAGTTTAATGTTTTAATCTATAGATATATCAACAAGCAATTGTTCATTGTTTGGTTGTTTTATATTAAAATGTTATCATCTTTCAGTGGATCAAACCTAGTTTAATGTTTCAATCTATAGATATATCACCAAACAAACATCTATTACACGAGATTGTGAAAGATAATCCTTATATATAATAATGCTTTCTAATCTTTTTTCGTGTATTTTCAGGTTCCACTCGATGAAGGGTTGTGTCAGAGCTCATTAATAAAATACACTACCGAGAAGTTGATACAAACCAAGTTACTCACCTTCTGGCTAAACAAATATACCGCAGTAAAAGCTCAATTTGGCCTTTTATTATATGACTATAGGCCCTATATATTTGATTGTTTGCTGCTTAGAAGTATCAGCTGACTTATTATAATTGTGGTACTTTATATAGGACGTGGCACTGAAATAAAAATCTAAGTGATGAAAGACAATGTAGATTAGAATTTTATACATGGAGCATTACTTCATAATTTCTAACCAATCTACAAAAAACTCTCCAAAAGTTCTTTCCAGAAATAACTTCTGAAGTACCTTTAACTATTTAGATGAAGCACATTTTGCTGGAACAAATACAAATGTCATTTTAAAAAGCTAATGATTTATTTCAACTGACTCTGGATGATTGACTTTATACAGTTTAACGGTGTGAAATGTGTTACGATCCGCTGCACATTTTGATCACGTGTGCATTATTGTTATATTTTAAAATATACAAATAAAACGCTAGTTTCACCGGGAGATACACATACATCGTTAACATTACACTCATTAATGAAGTTGGTTGAATTGAGAAAGATGAAAGTAGAAAAAAACTTCTGTTTTAGTGAATTCACAGCCAATCAATGGGAATTACATGCTCATACTTAATGAAATAAAATCTGTTGGTTACAGCAACGATCTTTGTTGTTAGGTTTATGAAGTAGGATATACGTTAAGAGAATTCAAATATGGCGACCTACTTATTTGATCAAGTGCGAAGAAATTCTGTTTCTGAAATTCTGTGTTTTATGTTGGTTTATCCTGTGATGGCTCTAACAGTCTCTTTGTTTAAATGCCCAGACTCTTGTGCTTGTGACGACAATGGCCAATTTGTGAGTTGTATCGGGGATGGCTTATGGCACATTCCTTCTGATATACCTAACGTAGTGAAAAGACTTGAACTTCGGAACTATATCATACTAACTTTGTCTGCCAAGGCCATAGAAAATCTTACAGAACTACAGGAGCTTAAAATTCAACAATCTGAAATACAATTTATCGAAAATGGAACATTTACTAATTTGAAAAAACTCCGTCAGCTAGATGTAAGTCTAAATCTTTTACAGAATATAGATTACAACACTTTTTTTGGATTGGGCGATCTGACATATTTAGACCTATCTTCCAACAGATTAACTAATATTGAAGGGGCTTTCCAACATTTGAGGCTTGTGGAACAGTTGAATCTTAGAGCCAACAAATTAACCACAATTACATCAGAAAGTCTTACTGGGCTTCAAAACGTTCAGTATCTTAACATGGATTCAAATAATATCTCTGTGATCGAGGTAGGAGCCTTCCAGCTTCTCAACAGTCTTGCCCATCTGATACTTAGCAACAATCCTATAACCAGTTTATCACGTTTGGATATTTTTGGTTCCAGACTCCAATACATTGACGTCTCAAACATTGGACTCAAGCGTGTACCATCAAGTCTAACCAGATTTGTACGAGATCTCAGAATGGCAAAGAATAATCTCACACACATTGGTACTGGAGACTTTGATAGCTATTCCTACCTTAGTTTACTTATTCTTGACGACAATAATATTACAAAGATAGAAAATGATGCTTTCGGACGACTAGAATACTTGGCACGTCTTTGGTTAAATGGTAATGCACTAGAAGGAATACCTAGTAACTTGCCTTCGAGTCTTCGGGCTTTGTACATTGAAGAGAATTACATAAAGATGATATCTGCGTATAGCTTTCGTGGACTGAGCCTCCTAGAACGACTTTTTCTCCAAAGAAACGTTATTGAGAAATTGGAAGAATGTGCTTTCTGTGATCTGATCCAACTGAAAATCCTGGACTTACAAGCTAACAATATTCAAAATCTGTCAGTGGGAATTTTCGCAAATTTATCAAACCTAGAAAGCTTAGATATTTCGCAGAATAAATTGAAATATTTGGGTTCTCACTGTTTCGAAGAGCTGGTCAGTTTGAAAATTCTCCAGACTTCTCGTATTTCTACTTTTATTGTTTTCGGTGAATCAGTATTCGACACATTGAAGAGACTTGAAATCCTCGAAATGTATGACAGTCCTCAATTTGCAACCAGAATTTTAAACTCCACCCGAGGATTACATGGTCTGCGAAACCTGAAGGAACTCAATATCATGCATAACGGGATAATTAGCCTACGCCAAGATCTACCTTCTTTTTTTCCCATCATGAAAGTTCTTAAGATGAGTGGAAACAGGTTGCACTGTAACCAAAATATCCTATGGTTGACCGAATGGATGAAAACAAAGACCATTCAATTTTATCACAGGTATGATATCAGATGCGCTTCCCCCACCAAACTTGAAAACAAGCCTATCATGATGTTAACTGAAAAGGACTTTATTATCACTAGCCCCCCTCCCGAAATAATAACAGTTACTGAAAGGCCGGAAAGCACAGCTATCACAAATCCTTCTGTGGTGAAAATATATTCATACGGGTTTTTATCTCCGATCAACTTTGATCCTACTTTGACCAATTCAACAGAGGCGCCAACAGAAGATTTATTTTATGAAAAGAGCGTAATTGCTTTGTTTGAAAACAGGACAAATTCAACAGAGTTTGCGATGTATCGCCAGATATATAGCGAAGAAATGCAAAACAAAGCAGTCAATGATGATAATAAAGACAGAATACAAAATGATTTAAAACATAAATCTTCTGAATCTGAAAGTTCAAGTAGTAAATACGTAAAGAAACCCTTGTCTATAAGTGTTAGTTCTTCGCATAAAAGAGAACAGAATGATGAATATACAACGCATTCCCCTGATCCAACAAAGTCAAATTTAACATATCCTTCCTTCAAGTCCTCTGTCCACGGCGGCTCTAATGCAAATCAAAATGGTATATTAACTTTCTCAGAAAACTATGAAAAATTCGCTCGAACAGTAGACGTAGCTCCAACAATAAAAGTATATCACAGAAGCTTCTCGACATCAAACAAATCTAATCTATCATCAGCAGTAAATACTGATGATGAAAAATATCACCAGGATCAAACCAGTGCAACAGTGTTATCATCCATTCTAGCTGGAGGTTGTCTGCTAGCGATGACTGGGCTTTTAATTTTCGTAGTCATATTGAAGTATCAAAAACGACCGGCTACCACTGCTTGTAATGTTCGCAGAAGCAGTAGCATATCATACTGTCCACAGCGAGACGAGGTAGCGATTCTAACAGTGTCCGAAGGTACAGTGGGTCTCAAAACGGACACGCACTATGGCCTCGGAAACAGACTTTATTACCTAATGGAGAACGGCGAACGTAATGGCGAACCGAATAAGGATTCAACACCCGATCCGCAACTTCAAGAACTACTGTCTGAAACAAGTGAACATGTCTCATGAGTTTCTATATGAACTGTGTTATCGCATCATTTCAAGGAAGAAATATAAAACGGAATGCAAGTGAAGAGAATGTTAAATGTTGTGTTGTAAAGTGTCTCATTCTTTAAAGAAATAACAAACTGATTAGTTAATGGAGAACGTAATATACATACTGATTAGTTAATGGAGAACGTAATATACATACTGATTAGTTAATGGAATAACGTGCTGATTAGTTAATGGAGAACGTAATATACATACTGATTAGTTAATGGAATAACATACTGATTAGTTAATGGAATAACGTGCTGATTAGTTAATGGAGAACGTGATATACATACTGATTAGTTAATGGAGAACGTAATATACATACTGATTAGTTAATGGAATAACATGCTGATTAGTTAATGGAGAACGTAATATACATACTGATTAGTTAATGGAGAACGTAATATACATACTGATTAGTTAATGGAATAACATGCTGATTAGTTAATTGAGAACGTAATATACATACTGATTAGTTAATTGAGAACGTAATATACATACTGATTAGTTAATTGAGAACGTAATATACATACTGATTAGTTAATGGAATAACATACTGATTAGTTAATGGAATAACATGCTGATTAGTTAATGGATAACGTAATATACATACTGATTAGTTAATGGAATAACATGCTGATTAGTTAATGGAGAACGTAATATACATACTGATTAGTTAATGGAGAACGTAATATACATGCTGATTAGTTAATGGAATAACATGCTGATTAGTTAATGGAATAACATGCTGATTAGTTAATGGATAACGTAACATACATACTGATTAGTTAATGGAATAACATACTTAGTTAATGGAGAACGTAACATACATACTGATTAGTTAATGGAATAACATACTGATTAGTTAATGGAATAACATACTGATTAGTTAATGGAATAACATGCTGATTAGTTAATGGAATAACATGCTGATTAGTTAATGGAATAACATACCGATTAGTTAATGGAATAACATACTTAGTTAATGGAATAACATGCTGATTAGTTAATGGAGAACGTAATATACATACTGATTAGTTAATGGAGAACGTGATATACACACTGATTAGTTAATGGAATAACATACCGATTAGTTAATGGAGAACGTAATATTATGGAACTTGTGAACTCTAAAAATATTTTGTGAGCATTATATTAAAATTATGAAATGATTTACATAGCTTTCAGGTATTTAGCTTGTTTTCCTTGACTTTATAACGTGGATATCATCCATTATAAAGCTTAAAACACGTTGTCTTACCAATCTAAGGGGCCTTCTTATATTATTTATTTTGTAAGATTTTTATCTCAATAAAATAAATCTAGTAGCATTTAGCAAAAACGTATAATTAAGGTATTTTTGTAACAACAAAATGGAAACCTTTGGGCCATTGAAAATCATCTTAAGTTCTGTGTGAGATTTAATAAGCCGTCAGGTATCACCTTTTTTTACTGAAGCTTGACATATTGCAAAACCTCCAGAAGTAAAAATTAATGAGTACTTGTTTGAAAACTTCGTTTTACAATAAATTTTACAGATCACGATCAAAACGATTTCTTAGAATCATTTAACATTTATGTTCTCAATAAACATCTTTCCAGCATTAATTTATTCCTATAATACAATATTTTTGAGTATTTTGAATAACACGTAATAATAAATATGATATAACTTTCAGGAATATCATAAAATGATATAATAACTGCTTTTGTGCGTATTTTCCATTTCAAGAATGATTATTAATTTAACTAATATTTTGTATGTAAGTTGAGAAACGGTTATTCTCAGTAGAATTGGCTTGTAATTATCAAGCAAGTAATACTTAAAATATGTTTCTCAAACTTGTGTTAAATAACAGATTGCTATGTCTATGTTAATATTATATCATAGACAGTTGGTGATTGCTAATGTTGTTTCAACTTTTCACGTATAAAATGTTTCTTTAGCTCTTAAATAAGCAAAAACGTTCTACAATAACCTCTGTTTTTGCTAACGTGGTGACATAGCTAAGTATATGTTTGTATATAATATATCTTTTTCCTCTGCTTTCCACCTTCTTTATTTTATTTGTTTGTTCACTAACCATGTGGAAATGATAGCGAAATAGACTAAAGCCAATTAGATTTCTCTGTATCTTGCATAAATGTTTTATTCAAGTCAGACAGAGAAAGACACTTATTGATTACAGCTACCAGTTCCACATAGGTTCTCAGTTTACTGAATGTTATTTGTACTCCCACGAGTCTGAAGTGTTCTGTTGTGCAATTACGTCAGATTGGAACAGTAAAACTACACTTGTATAATGTTGTAAAGATATGATATTTACTTGAACTTAAAAACGTTAATAAATATATTGTCTTTGATAACGATTATTTTGAACTTATGGCGTATGTAATTTATTTATACGCTATCCACTAATACAAAAAAATGAACGAGCTTACAGATAGAAGACAAGTGGTAGCACCGAGTTTTGCTCATTTACTCTTGAGTTCGTCTTCACAACTGTCAGATTCTCATAAATCCTGAACTGTTCTACATCCTCAGTTGCTCTTCATCCTCAACTCGTCTATCGCAAAGTTGTTACCGGCGACAACAGTATTATAGTTGTAGTTGAAATATATCGTTCAGTACTTGTTTGATTCTCCTCAACCCTCAACTCATCTATCACAAAGTTGTTACCAGTGACAACAGTATTATAGTTGTAGTTGAAACATATCGTTCAATACTTGATGGATTCTCCTCAACCCTCAACTCATCTATCACAAAGTTGTTGCCGGTGACAACAGTATTATAGTTGTAGTTAAAACATATCGTTCAGTACTTGATGGACTCTCCTCAACCCTCAATACATCTATCACAAAGTTTTTACCAGTGACAACAGTATTATAGTTGTAGTTGAGACATATCGCTCAGTACTTGTTGGATTCTGATCAACCCTCAACTCGTGGTTCAGGTGAAATTACTTTTCTTAGGCAACAAGGGGTGATAAAATAAAAAAAGAGATAACTTGAAAGAGGGTTTAATTTAGAGAATGGTTCAGGTGAAATTACTTTTCTTAGGCAACAAGGGATGATAAAATAAAAAAGAGATAACTTGAAAGAGGGTTTAATTTAGAGAATGGTTCAGGTGAAATTACGTTTCTTAGGCAACAAGGGATGGTAAAATAAAAAAGAGATAACTTGAAAGAGGGTTTAATTTAGAGAATGGTTCATGTGAAATTACTTTTCTTAGACAACAAGGGGTGATAAAATAAAAAAATAGATAACTTGAAAGAGGGTTTAATTTAGAAAATGGTTCATGTGAAATTACTTTTCTTAGGCAACAAGGGGTGATAAAATAAAAAAAGAGTTAAATTATCTAATTACTTTGTTACTCTTCGATTTTTATTAATGGTATCTATTACTCGAAGAAGGTATTGTTTTCGGTTTCTTTATGTTTAGCGCAAAGCTACGCAATGGACTATATAATCTGTGTGCATCGCGAGAACAGAAAAAAAAAACTCTTGTTATATTTCTAAATTTGTAAAAGCAATGTTTCAAAAACCGTTTGGTCATCAATATAAAGATTTAAAGATTACTTATTAATATCTTCAGTATTGTTATAAACAATATATTGGACTTCGAAATAATCTTTAAGTGTGTTTACGTAGTTATTTTATCTTTAGTACACTATCCTTTAATTTCATAATGTCTATTTCTCATTTAATATGACCCACCGGTTGGTCAGTGACAAGTTTGCGGATTACAACACTAAAATCGTGGGTTCGATTCCCTGCAGTGGACAGAGCGCTGTAGCCCATTGCTTAGCTTCGTGCTTTACAACTAAACAAACAAAAGTTCTCTTCGGCCCATTCTGCTACTATGGACTTAGTACACATCTCTGATACGTATTATATCAGATTATGTCTTTTAAACAGCCCTCTAATAAGCTTTAGGGCGTATAACATTAAAATTTGAGGTTCGGTCCCTGCAGTGGATACAGCTTAAATAGCCCATTGTGCAGTCCTGTATTTAACAATCAACAAACAAGTATTTCAGATGATATGTTTCTCCTTCATCTGTTTTAATTTATTTTCAAAACCCTCTTTCAAGTTATCTCTTTTTTTTATATCGTCCCTAGTTGCGTAAGAAAAGTAATTTCACCAGAACCATTCGCTAAATTAAACCCTCTTTCAAGTTATAGGTATTAACTGTCAGTCTTTTTCCGTTTTTATCAATCTAGCCTTAGAGTGAAACATAAGTTTTACTTATTATTTTCTGAAGCTCCATCCTTTTACTTTCTAATTAATTTACAATATTAATAAAAATCGAAGAGTAACAAAGTAAATAGATAATTTAACATTGTAAATTAATTAGAAAGTAAAAGGATGGAGCTTCAGAAAATAATAAGTAAAACTTATGTTTCACTCTAAGGCTAGATTGATAAAAACGGAAAAAGACTGACAGTTAATACCATTAATAAAAATCGAAGAGTAACAAAGTAAATAGATAATTTAACATTGTAAATTAATTAGAAAGTAAAAGGATGGAGCTTCAGAAAATAATAAGTAAAACTTATGTTTCACTCTAAGGCTAGATTGATAAAAACGGAAAAAGACTGACAGTTAATACCATTAATAAAAATCG
>NW_013666087.1:163756-178408 GCF_000517525.1 Limulus polyphemus
ATGGACTCTCATCAATCCTCAACACATCTATCACAAAGTTGTTACCGGTGACAACAGTATTATAGTTGTAGTTGAAACATATCGTTCAATACTTGATGGACTCTCATCAATCCTCAACACATCTATCACAAAGTTGTTACCGGTGACAACAGTATTATAGTTGTAGTTGAAACATATCGTTCAATACTTGATGGACTCTCATCAATCCTCAACACATCTATCACAAAGTTGTTACCGGTGACAACAGTATTACACTTGTAGTTGAAACATATCGTTCAATACTTGATGGACTCTCATCAATCCTCAACACATCTATCACAAAGTTGTTACCGGTGACAACAGTATTATAGTTGTAGTTGAAACATATCGTTCAATACTTGATGGACTCTCCTCAATCCTCAACACATCTATCACAAAGTTGTTACCAGTGACAACAGTATTATAGTTGTAGTTGAGACATATCGTTCAGTACTTGATGGATTCTAATCAATCCTCAACTCTTCTATCACAAAGTTGTTACCGGTGACAACAGTTTTATAGTTGTAGTTGAGACATATCGCTCAGTACTTGTTGGATTCTAATCAACCCTCAACTCGTCTATCACAACGTTGTCACCAGTTACAACAGTATTACACTTGTAGTTGAAACATATCGTTCAATACTTGACGGATTCTCCTCAATCCTCAACACATCTATCACAAAGTTTTTACCAGGGACAACAGTATTATAGTTGTAGTTGAGACATATCGCTCAGTACTTGTTGGATTCTAATCAACCCTCAACTCGTCTATCACAAAGTTGTCACCAGTGACAACAGTATTATAGTTGTAGTTGAAACATATCGTTCAATACTTGTTGGATTCTCCTCAACACATCTATCACAAAGTTGTTACCAGTTACAACAGTATTACACTTATAATTGAAACATGCTGCACTTAAAACCAAGGGTTCATTGTTTAGTCTGAAAAAAAGAGTATCCCTAGAGTTGGCGTGAGTGTTGATCAGCTACCTTCTCTGTAGTCTATCACTTCTAAATTAGGGACAGCTGGTGCCCTCGAGTAGATCTGTGCGAAATCCAACAAACAAATAAAACATCAACCCTCTGATGGAGTCTACATAATGTAACTTCTTTTTAACGTACAGTGACTGTTGCCCTTTATATCTATTACTACTGGGCTCTTAGACGTCTCCACCTAGTGGTAGAACTTACAAATTCCTCCGCATAATTAGGACATATAAACTTGTAGACTAACAAATAATATTTTATTCTTAGGCATCTCCACCTAGTGGTAGAACGTTCTTTTAATAAAACAGTTTCTTCCCATGATGCATTTAATTCTATTTGTGAATAAACTCTACTTTTCACTGAAACTAATTACTAATACACTTTATCCCTTGCTCTATATAAGGTAACACGGTTACTGTTGACTTCTTAACACATCACACTTCAAAATTTTAGGGATCGTCAACGTATTTAACACATCACTGGTATTACTATCGATGAAGTTATTACTACTCATTATCTTTCAAAAATTATGTATTGCGAGTTATTTCATCATATAGCATAAAATAACTGCCTATAACCGTGAGAGCACGATTAATAAACATATTAATTAAATTCTCTTTAAATGATCCAGAAACAAAACTATCAAAGCGAAACTAAAGCCCTGAAAGGGTTGCTTGGACACCAACATATCCATAAATAACAAACTGTAAATGTTATATTTCGATAGTTATTATTAAACAGTTTCAAGACTTCACTTAGCATGAGTTTATGATCAAAAAAATAGTAATCATTTAATCTACATGCTCTTTGTAATACAATGGTTTAAGGTCATCAGGACAGTTACTAGTCATTGGCTTTGACGAAATATCAAAACTAAATTGATCTTAGCAGGTTTGAGTCTCAATTCCACAACTTGATCAAAAATTGTTCCATTAAGGACAAAATTTGATCCTCTAATTGCATATGACAACAGCTAAGATAGTCCATTTGTCATATCTAAGGATGAAGATGTTTTCTCAGAACATATATTATTGTAAGTAATCATTAAAACGCAAAGGTGACACATATACAGGAACCACAGACAATGTTAAATGGTTAGTGTATCTTATCTTTAGTACGATACATTTTTTTACAGAATGTACACAAGAAAAGTGAGTAATTTATACACTGCATTAGCATTTTTTTTTATTTGCTTTAAACAAAGCAACAACATCGTGCTTTTATACTGCCATAAGTTTATCAGTATATGATTGTTAATTAATTAATGTCCTGTATTACTTTCTACAATTCCGACAATTTTTTGGTTGCCGTTTGACCTTATCAATGTCCGTATAAACCCATACAGCGGAAATAATATTCATATCGGAATTTTTTGCAGCCTATCACATGATTACCAATGTTCCATTGGTTTCCTTTTCTTCCAGGTATCATCCACGATACTTCCTGTATGTTTGGAATTCATTGTGTTGCCGGAAGATGAATCCCTGCCTAACAGGTCTTGTTCCAGAGGGAATGACACGATGGATAGGAAACCAGATTATACCTGTCAGCAATCATAGTGCCAACAATTTTGTGTAGGTCTGCAACCCCATTGGTCGAGATGCAGTCTACACTTCTATTGATTCCCCAACATACTTAACTGTCCATGTTGTATGTCGATGATTGTGATATTATTCTCCTATCTGCTATCGACCAAACTATCGTTGGAGACGGCTTAAATGGGTAATGAAGAAAAACTTTAATATAAGTTTAACATGACAGCAAATGTACAACGTTTCGACAAGGTTTTGATGGAGAAAAGGTTGGGAACCACTGTACTAGAGGGAGATTTAATGTCACGTGCTGAGCATTCACTCGCAACTTTTCGGGAGGCTGCCGAAGTTGCACGATGAATTCCGAGTAGAAGTTCAGTGAGTGTAATAAATGGTTTCAAAAATACGGAGATTTCTCTCATTCTGCACTCTGAAACAGGTCTTCAGGTGTTGAATGCTCGATGGGCTGTCATTAAAACATTTCAAGATGTTTCTCAAAGCACAGAATCAGAGAAGTCAACGCACTCTTGAAACCATAAAGATAAAACTAAGAAAATCAGCAATCAACAATCGGTAACAACTGACCGAACAAGCACTTACAATCGGCAACAACTGACCGAAGAAGCACTTCAACTCAAGGGTTTTCTTAGTGTGCAGTTGATCACAAATTGAGCACCTGTAAGAAAAAATTCAGAGGACTGTTTAAATTTGCGATATTATATTCATAAAGCTAACATTAAAATATTTTCACAATTTCAGAAAATCTAACAAAAATTGGCAGTACAGATTCTGAACTTTACAAGCCAACTGGCATAGAATTATGATCTTATGTGTGTTCACATACATAAGTAAATAAGGTATCTGAAAAATATTTCACTAAATTGAATAATAAATATTTTCTCTTAATAACTGATCAAAAGAAGAACTCAAATTTTTGGCAGGCAACATACGGTAACAAAGTCAATGGTTCCCAACCACTTGGCCACAGACATGCTTTTGCACACCTGCAGAAGCATCCAGAGAAAATAGAGAGAGTTTGTTTGTTCCTTGTTAAGCACAAAGCTACACAATGGGCTGTCTGTGCTCTGCCCACCACAATAGAGCGGGAGAAAAAAAAGTATTGAAAAAAGATTCGTTAATAGGTGAAAAATATTGTTTCGTTAATTTAAACTAAGTGATCCTCATAATTTTCTTTTCAAAGCTTCTTGAAGATGATAAATTTGGAAACAACACTATAGGTCTATGCACTCCTAACGGTTCACAAGCTTTTTATAAAGATTTTGCCACTAGTGATGTGAAAATAGTTGGGAATCACTGCTCTGGTCAATGTCCTATAGGCAGAGTCACGAATTAAAATATTGCCTCTCTCTATTTCATTACTTTAGGAATGTTCCAGATAACTGTAACTATTTATAACACATCCAAAAAACTCAAACATTCACTTTGTATATTGTTTTTGTTTTTTTATAGAAAAATGGCTAAAGTACTTTTATTTTACATTTTACTTGTATTTACTTAAGTATAAAATGAGTTTTGGGGCTGATAAGACTGAAATAGTAACTCGTGTTGAAAGTGTAAAAATGAATTAAATTTAGTTTGAAGAAATGTCAACTTGTGGAAATTTCTATAAAAAACTAATGGTAGTGAAACTGCGAAGTCAAAGAAAGAGAAATCGTGTAAGATGAACGTTGCAGTAGCGATGCAACACTGAACGTTGCAGTAGCGATGCAACACTGAACGTTGCAGTAGCGATGCAACACTTTTCGTCTTCATAGCAGGAATTAGAATTTTGACAAATGAAAAGAGTGAGAAGAACGGTGCTGCCTTTTCATAGTCTGTTTTTTTTTTATTGTTTGTTTGTTTGGATGAAATAACTCAAAAAAAGGCTGGTCTTCTGCACATTCAGAGGCTTTTTGTATCCTTGTTGAGTCACTTGAGTGGATTCATTTTGAAAAACTAGTGAGCCTCCTGGATGCGGTTTTCTATTTAGGCAGCAAATAAAATGACCAAGGCCCATTTCAAAGCATAACATAATTAGAGAAACGAATGAAACAGTAGAAGTATCGATAGTAAAGTCAGGCTTAGAAAGTTATAAACGTTCTTTTTTCCCCATTGTAATGAGAAGTCGAATAACAAAGGACGCTTGATTTCCTCACGTGCGTTCTATTTTAAAACCTAACACTTTAGTATGTTATTTAACTGCAATACAATAATGCTATGAAGAAGGTCATGCGCTGGCTGAGGTTCCGTTAAAGCAATTGACAATAAATGTGGCTCAAAATGGCATCTTATAGTGTTTTATGTTATTGCGAGTGATGCCATATTCATTCGTGAGACACCACTAGAATTTGGTGAACTATAAGTTCATACTAGACTACTATTTCACTTTAAAAAATTACAAACATAAACAAATATACCAGAAGTTAGATTTCATTTTAGCGTTAACAATCTTGAGTAGATGAATTATCTTATAACGATATGAAAAGTTCCGTTTTGTAACAATGCTTAACATATATTTTTAGCCCTTCTAACAAATTTCAGAAGTATCATCTATCTACATAATAAGCAGTTTCTGTCTTCGTGTCACGCTGTCATCAGCGCCTTTTGTGGCAAGCTCGAAAACTAATAGGAATAGTTAACCGATCGGAGGTAGCAAGAAGAATATTCATCAAAATTCAAGGTAAGTTTTAATTTTTAAATCTATTTAAAACTATTAACAGTGGAAACTTTATTAAGTTAAGTTACTTGAGTTTTTAAATTCGTTGTATCTTCCATTCGGTTCCTTCTTCAAATAATGTTTGTTAAACATTCAACAATGTAATGAGTTAGTCAGTTCAGAATTCATTTGCTTTGTTGAAATCAGTTCCTAAATTACAAAATAAGTTTTACTATTGTAAAACCATTAAGTTATATGTATGTTCGAAATAGATCCTCCAAATACGTTAAATTAAATTTCAAACGCATACTTAAAAACAACTGATTATATTCATGAAAATACCATAATTGTAGCACGTAACTCAAACTGACAGTTTTTCATTTCTTCGCATACATAACGTACATAACAATATGCCCTATGAAAGTCGAAAAGCTATGTTTACAAAGTTTGAAGTTGTGAATAAATGTTCAAAATGAAGGTAAAAATGATCGATTCACACTTCCAAGAGAAACTGAAAAATACTGAAGATATTTTCACTGTCAGTGTTGTGTGTATAACGAAATATCATGAAACTAAAATGTGTTAGTTAATTTATAGCAATCTATACAGATTTATCTTAACACCCGTCATTCTTGACGGGCTATACACTAGTTGGTAAATATTTATAAATCAAATTTATAATGTATTCTAAACTAATATGCACCCACACCTGGGGCAAAAATTATAATAATTATGCTTGTGTATATCGAAAATGGTTAGTATGGTTCGAATCTATGTGTAGCCGTAAAATATCCCCCCCCCCCCCACACATACACACACATTTGAAACTTTGGATGTGTTATAAGAGTAACGGTAAATAACTTATCCTGGATGGTGGTTGTAGGATGTTGTTGTCTGGTTAGCTTTCCTGTGGTCAGTACCTCAAAATTAAACAGAGTAACGGTAAATAACTTATCCTGGATGGTGGTTGTAGGATGTTGTTGTCTGGTTGGCTTTCCTGTGGTCAGTACCTCAAAATTAAACAGAGTAACGGTAAATAACTTATCCTGGATAGTGGTTGTAGGATGTTGTTGTCTGGTTAGCTTTCCTGTGGTCAGTACCTCGAAATTAAACAACGGCAAATAGCCTTGCAGCTTTGCCACAAATACTAAATTCAAATATAAATGCTCACTGACACACAGACACACACACAAAATTTTACATGTTGTTTGTTGTTGTTTTTTAACTGTGACAGTGAATTGAATTAATTTTAGGTCTGATTTTTTTACTCGCATTTAGAAAAAGAATAATCAAAAATGTTAGATAATGCTCTTGTAAAATCTTGATATGGGAAAACAAACATGAAAATATATAAATGTGAAAAAACAGACCTCTGACATTTCTGCCCCGTTATGATATCTTAATCAATTATTCTGTTGTAGCTGAGTCTAAATTAGAATTGAACATAAAAACAACATTAATAAGAATATATAAAATGACTTTTTTGGTGGAATCGAAGATAAACTTTTTATTAATTGTTTCAGCCGACTAGGTTACAATAACGATGGTAACTGTGTTACCAAAAGCCTTCCTTTTATTGTGCCAAAAATGTTGTTTTTGTTTTTTACTCTCAATATATAATAGCACAATGTGCCTGAAAATAAATTATAAAAAAATTTATATGCTCAAAAACAAAAATACAAGGCAATACTAGGAAGTGCAAATTAACGTAGTTTAACTTGTTTACAAACCATAGGCCTGGCATGGCCAGGGGGTTAAGGCACTCGACTCGCAATCTGATGGTCGCGGGTTCGAATCCCCGTCACACCAAACATGCTCGCCCTTTCAGCCGTGGTGGCGTTATAATGAGACGGTCAATCCCACTATTCGTTGGTAAAAGAGTAGCCCAAGAGTTGGTGGTGATGACTAACTGTCTTCCCTCTAAAGTAGGGACGGCTAATGCAGATAGCTCTAGTGTAGCTTTGCACGAAATTAAAAAACAAACAAAAAATACAAACCATATTTTTTCTATATATGTCAGAAAACTTTGTCGAGATATTTTAAGAATTAGACCTAGCACTTTTTCAATAAGCTGTTTGAGGAAATTTCATTAATATAGTAAAACTTCTTTAAAATCCTGCATCCTGCGAAGTATAATTATAATCTTAAAAATGGCTAAATATGGCATTTGAGAAATTATAGTATGTTTCGCATTCCAAATAGTTTTGTTTTTTTTCATTTAGGTTAGATGTTCATCAAAATTTTCAATATTGTTCGCGCTTTCATATGTTTGGTGTATGTGTTGTACTGATCTCTAAACTGAACTGGATTACTCATGGGCTTGTGTCACTGTATTGACATGGCGGTAGCCATATTGTTGGTCCCTAAATTGTCGAGTATAACTGCTTTAAAGTAAGGATATCCAAGTGATTTTATTGTGGTCTGCTATATTTTTAATAATAAAGGGATAAATTTTGGAAAACGTTTATGCCAATCTGTGGTAAAATACAATATAAACACATTACAAGTATTAATAGTGAAATAGCACAAAATTATATAGTTCTGTAGTTGATTGTTTATCAATAAAGCATAACAGTGTTATTTTGAATTTCATATATTGTTTGTTTGTTTGTAATTAAGCATAAAGCTACACAATGGGCTATCTGTGCTCTGCCTACCACGGGTATCGAAACCCGGATTCTAGCGTTTTAAGTCCGCAGACATACCGCTGTGCTACTGGGGGGGGGCAATTTCATATATACTTACACGAGTAAACTAATAAAGCCCCTGTACTACTGAATGAGATTGAGTTACACTATAGCATTCGTATGCATTTTCTTTACATTTATTGTCACGAATTATAAGATAATTAGTTAATAATTCTACTATATATATACATGTATATATATATGTATGTGACAGTTTGTAAAGCAGCACTCGATACGCTATGGATGTTATAGGAACATTTTTATACTCCATAAAATTTGAAACAACTGATGTTTACAAACTTAACTTCAAAAGTTTGTTTTCACTTTTGCACCTTCCACTTTGATATATTGTTGTTTGGAAAGGTGATGCATCAGTATTATTATGCATAATTAAACACTTTATTAAACTGTGATAATGGCTATCTTCTGGCGTATAATCCAACATTTGTTGTTTTCAACCGGAGAAAACTCCATTCAAAACTATTTCTTTCAAAATAACAATCTGTATTCCAAGGCAAATTGTACTTGCTTGAAGAAGTTCACCATTTGTTGACTACAGAAGTCTAACAAAACACCTTTATGTTGCCTGACATTAACCTCAGAAATCTAACAAAACACCTTTATGTTGCCTGACATTAACCTCAGAAATCTAACAAAACACCTTTATGTTGCCTGACATTGACCTCAGAAATCTAACAAAACACCTTTATAAACAACTTTATGTTACCTGACATTGACCTCAGAAATCTAACAAAACACCTTTATGTTGCCTGACATTGACCTCAGAAATAACATAAAGGTGTTTTGTTAGACTTCTGAAGTCAATGTCAGGCAACATAAAGTTGTTTGGTTAGACCCTGACATTGACTTCAGAAGTCTAACAAAACACCTTTATATTGCCTGACATATTTTAATTACACTTTCTGATGCCATTACCAAACCACTTCTATTTTTCTTTTTTGTAAAACTGACAAGTTTCTAAGATTTTTATCTGTCAAAGCCTCCAAACAATCTGTATAATGTATTATTTTTCGTGCCATTTTGACTACATAAACAGCCATGTATCATCTTAAGGTTGCTCCCTTCTAGGAGAAAATTGTGTTCAATTTGATGCATCTTTATAATCATCCTGTATAAGCTCACATAGTTAAAAAATCACTAGTCTAATACGTCTACAGAAACACTTCAGTGTACCATGTGATCTTTTGTGATACGTAATATTTATGCTTCATCCTGAGCAATGCAGTTTCGTGCTGCTTTTATTTCATGACGCGAGAGCAATCTTTTATAAGCAGCTGTGAACTTTAGAACAGTAGGGTTGTTATTTACAACCGTAAACTGACCTAACTAACAGCAGCCATAAAATAAAGAGAAAGAGAGAGTTCCACGTGATCGTGGCTTAATTTATATGACAAAAAATACTTTAATAAGGGTGAAGATGATGACGCTAAAGTTTCATGTAATTTTATGTGATGTATGTTAACTGAAAAATATAATTTTATGTCTCTACTAGAAAACTTTCCAAAATGACTCATTGAAACTTTTCATTAGACTATTGTAATTTTTAGCCAATATATTTCTGAAGTTGAACAAATCAAAAGGTATATCAAATATTCTTATAAATTTAACTGTGGGCTCACTTCCCTTAAATTTTAGCATGTGGCGTATATCAAGTATGACATAGATTCTACATTTGTCATTGCTAGGGTGAATAAACCATGGCTGCAATTTTTATAAAATACTAGCACTCACTTCTTCATGAAGGAGTGACGACTTGGACCATTAAAAAACTAGCTGTAAACTCAGCATCTGACTGTTTTTTAAGCGTATTCTCACCAGGCTTGCTCTTTTTGTCTTGCCATGTCATTAACAAAGAAATAGACAACAGGCAGCTTCAATGTTTTATTCATAGGAACAACCATGAACACCAATTAATTGCTGGCAAGAGAAATTATATCATCTTCTGTATCTGCACCAACATTAATATAATCAAGGAAGTTCTCAGTGTGTTTTCTTATGGCCATTTCATCTAGCATTGAAACACAAATAACTTTATTGGTTCCTTCTTTTCCCCTTTTTTTGGCCACTTATAGTAATGCATTAAATGCTTCTTGTGTAAAGTCTGGTGCTTCATTAATGCTTTGATACCAGTTTCGAATAACAGATGAATGTGATAGAGCAAGATTGAAAGTATGTCTCATAAATTTGTAGGTTTTGGTGGAATAAAACCCCAATGTCAAGGCAAAAGACTACAAAAATGGAGGATACACTTTGCTAGTCAGTTACTTTTTTCTGTTGATAAAGAATGACATTTTAAAGATTTCTAAAGGGGTATAAAAAAATGCTATTCAGCATATCAAAATCATTGGTAAATATTAAATTTTCTTTTTCAGATCTTGCACAATCAACTTTAAAGAAAGCACAGTTCGTTTCAAACGCCTCTTCTTGTGATGTGAAAATCATTTTTCCCCTATATGTGCTCAAATGATAAACTTTTTTTTCCATCTTTCTTTCCGTTGTTGCAGGACTATCACACACACGGTAGCTATGATCTAGAAGAGCACGTTCCTTAGAATTGTTCTGTACAGACATTGAGATAACTAGATCTGGAGCACCATTGTCCTTTCACACTGACGCCCCCATTTTGGTAAACTGCAAATAAAGTACAACATGTAATTGAACCAATAACTTACTAAAGCTAGTGATATTTTCGACTTTTTTAGTACGTACTTCATTACATGGGCAACTTGATTATTGTAATTATTATCGCATTTCCTATTAACTTCTACAGAAATGTTATGATACTATTCAAGAAGAAAATTAAAGCGTGTCTATGTAGAAAGACATAGCAACGAGCACCATTGTTTTGGCTTACTTATAAAAATTAATCTTCAGTAAACGTCAAATATATTCTTACTGATTTCACAAAGATGTTATATTCTTAATCAAATACCGAAGATATTATTATGTATATTTAATTTCAAATATACTAACAATTGTTTCTTGATTAGTTTCTTGACATGTGTGATATCAGTTTATCTCATTTACTTATTTCGTTTTGTTATAACAAACTTTATCTAGCAAAAGACTTCAGCGGTTAAAAAATTTATAATAAATTCAAACAAAATTAGACAGCTAAACATTAACAATTTTTTTTTCAGAATAAACACTTAATCCAAGTTTCAATAGTCTAAAAAATATTTGAATGATCGGAGCGGTATATTCCCAATTTATAATAAAAATATACCTTTTATAGATATTCAGGAAACTAAAATGCAGTAAGCAAAGCATTGTTTCTCAGACGAACGTTTAACTTGTTCTACCAAAACATTCTTCTTCAAAATGTTTAGAGCATAATCTGAAGGTTGGATACCACTTGTCTTTTTTCTAATATTTACAATCCACTTTTTTCAACAGTTTGAAAATGCGTGAAATAGGTTGAGTTGACAATTACCATATCGTAATAAAACCGAAAGGGAACTCCTAACTTAAAAACGAAAGTCTTATGTGCTCAAAACTCAAAGTTCTCAGGTATATAAAGTTATTGCAGTTAGGCCTCATGTGATATGTCTAACAATGAAATGTGTTGGCAGTGGCATGTTAATTTACTTACGAAGAAAAGAAAAAAAAGCGTAAACTTATCAGTGAAAACAGAAGGACCAACTTTTTATCTATTGTTACAATTCCATGCAACATACATTGGCGTTTTTACATTAGATACAAGATCAACTTGAAAAACTAATCTCTAGATTACGTCTTGACACCTGACGACAAGAGACCAACATTTTGTAGCTTCCGGTGACTTCATGTGAAAGGGTCAATATTCAATCTAGTACAGTATATAGATCAGTAATAGCGTACAGATAACCAGCTCTGAAAATAGGTGACACTATTCTTGTGTTAGTTACACCAGATAACTAGCTTTGAAAATAGGTGACATTATTATTGTGTTAGTTACACCAGATAACTAGCTTTGAAAATAGGTGACACTATTCTTGTGTTAGTTACACCAGATAACCAGCTTTGAAAATAGGTGACATTATTATTGTGTTAGTTACACCAGATAACTAGCTTTGAAAATAGGTGTAACTAACACAAGAATAAAGTCACCTATTTTCAAAGCTGGTTATCTGGTGTAACTAACACAAGAATAAAGTCACCTATTTTCAAAGCTGGTTATCTGGTGTAATTAACACAATAATAAAGTCACCTATTTTCAAAGCTTATTATCTGGTGTAACTAACACAAGAATAAAGGCACCTATTTTCAAAGCTAGTTATCTGGTGTAACTAACACAATAATAAAGGCACCTATTTTCAAAGCTAGTTATCTGGTGTAACTAACACAAGAATAAAGTCACCTATTTTCAAAGCTGGTTATCTGGTGTAACTAACACAAGAATAGTGTCACCTATTTTCAAAGCTTATTATCTGGTGTAATTAACACAAGAATAAAGGCACCTATTTTCAAAACTGGTTATCTGGTGTAACTAACACAATAATAAAGTCACCTATTTTCAAAGCTAGTTATCTGGTGTAACTAACACAATAATAAAGACACCTATTTTCAAAGCTGGTTATCTGGTGTAACTAACACAAGAATAGTGTCACCTATTTTCAAAGCTTATTATCTGGTGTAACTAACACAATAATAAAGTCACCAGATAACCAGCTTTGAAAATAGGTGACTTTATTATTGTGTTTGTTACACCAGATAACTAGCTTTGAAAATAGGTGACTTTATTATTGTGTTAATTACACCAGATAACCAGCTTTGAAAATAGGTGACTTTATTCTTGTGTTTGTTACACGCTGTTAATATTTATTTCCTCCTTTGGTATTTGTTATCTTTCCCACAGAAGTTGATGAAATATTTAAGCATGCACTAATCTGTTCTCTTGTAGCATCGGTTTAGAAATATCTAAAGGCTCTCTTCTCTATGTCCCCTGATGGGTCAGCAGCAAGAGTGTAGAAAACTAGAGCTACTGAGGGTGCGGAAGCACACCCAGCACAACGTAAGTAGGTGCTCCATGTGCCTGGTTCTCATCATATACTAGGGTTTAAATTCAATGGTTTTCAGTGCCCCTACTACAGTGGTACGTTTACGGACTTACAGAGTAAAAATATAAGTTCGATTCCCCACGGTGTGTAGCTTTGTGCTAAAACAAAATACGAATTCTTACTTGCTTTTGCTAATGGATGACAACTGGACTTTGTGAGATTTGACCTTTTTGGAATAAGGATATAATATTTGATTCTCTGTCTATTCAGATATATCTAGAAATGTTTTCTTGATACAAGATGTGCTAATACTTAGAGAGAAGAGCTAGTGTCCGTCGACTTTGTGCACACATCTTTCGACTGAGTAGTATTTATTTGTCCTGTCAGTTCAGTAAATTAATTATTTTTGTTCCAATGTGAAGCTTCTGTCCAGTCTCTTTCCTCAATTTATTCTGGTCAGGATTCAGTTTAACTCTGTAAGACATTTTCTACCGAACTTCTAAGATCAGATACCATTCTTACTTGTAAGAAATAAGTTCACTTGAAAACACCACAAAATAAAAAGTCTACACATAACAACAATGAATTAACCCGTCAAAGCCTGTTTGTTTGTTTGAAGTTAAGCACAAAGCTACACAATGGGGTATCTGAGCTCTGCCCACCTCGGGTATCGAAACCCGGATTCTAGCGTTGTTAGTCAGCAGACATACCGCCCTCCCACTAGTGGGCCCCGTCAAAGCGTCATGCATTTCATAATTTATCTCTACAAAAATGGTTTGAGAAATGTTCACGATATGTAAAATTATATTTAACTGTTAAATGGGGAATGCCTTCTATCGCAATCTAAAATGAATAAGTCATGTCTTCGTTGTCATGCTTAATAGTCTACACGATCTCTTAAGATTAAGTTAGTAATTATCTGTTACATTTTTATAGTCACTGATTAACATTTAGTCATTGTATTTAGTATTCCGTCTCCTGCTAGGCCATACAATCTTATCAGGAATCCCCTAAAGATGGCAGTAGATTACAGGTAAAACGTAAGGTAATTAGTGAATATAGATTAAAAAAGTAACTATAATTACAAATTGAACTTAGTTGATTATATAGGCTTCTAATCAAGAAAACAGCCGATAGATCTTTGTCATAATCTTATTGTAAGTACCTTGATCACTTTTTCCTAAAACCAAAATATAACTTTATAATAATTAATATGAAACCAAAATCAGGATTAAAATGTTTATCACATGTCTTAACCATTTATGAAATGGCTCATTTGATTATTCACAAACTTTACACTTGAGTAATCTGTCACGTGCATAACGGGATAAAATAGTGCGTTTTTTGTATTCATTTAAAGACTCAGTTTGAAGATTAAATAATAAATTATCATTTCAACAAATATTTTTTATAGATGGCGTTGCAAACATAACTTATAAAAAAAAGAGATAAATCAGTATCCATCAAATGATGATCACGATACATTCGAATTATATGCTAAGAATCCACAACTGGATAATCAAGAAACGATTTTTTTTTAAGTTTAATTTGACATTAACTCTGCTAATGACAATAGAAGGTGATTAAACTTAGAAGCCCAATTAATAATTGGACTTATCAGGTGATTCTCTAGTCTTCTAAAGATGACAATTACCGTATTTTTTCGGTGTATAAGACGCACTTTTTTTACCCAAAAATTTGATGTCAAAATCTGCTTGTGTCCTATACACCGAAGGTATGAATAATTTATATGTATATATATATATATATA
>NW_013666087.1:179350-184340 GCF_000517525.1 Limulus polyphemus
ACAAAAGTTGTATTTTAGTTTATATCAATATTATATTCCCCGTCTCACCAAACATGCTCGCCCTTTCAGCCGTGGGGGCGTTATAATGTGACGGTCAATCCCACTATTCGTTGGTAAAAGATTAGCCCAAGAGTTGGCGGTGGGTGGTGATGACTAGCTGCCTTCCCTCTAGTCTTACACTGCTAAATTAGGGGCGGCTAGCGCAGATAGCCCTCGTGTAGCTTTGCTCGAAATTCCAAAACAAACAAACATTTTTTTGATTTACGGTATTTTCTTATTTTGATGTTTTGAGCTCTTTTGTGTTTAGAACAATATATATTAATTTTTAAAGTATCAAATTGAATTTTTGTTCAATAAAAATCTTTCAAATGCGACTGTAGCGTTTTTCCCCAAAACTTTGTCTTCAAAATAAGGGTGCGTCTTATATTCTGCAAAAATACGGAATCTCAGTTCCACGTTTAATCGGACTACTTTCCTCCAGTACGTATAGTATTGTTGTAGTAACGACCTTTTTACTATAACTCGATGATCGTGATAAGACCATACAATATAATGTAATACGAAAATTAGATGTACTTCCGCACAGTTCCCGAAAGTGTTCTGTTTTAAGAGTAAGTAAAACCAAAAATACGAGTAACAAATATTTTGTTTCTTGCTGTTGAAGTTCATATGCCAGGCTATATTGTAGCCTACAATGTGCATAATTCTTCTCGTGCTTCATGGCATACGCACGTTTTACTGACGTCACGACAGTACAAATTGCAACGTTAAGCGTCCCTTATGTAACGTCATTTTAATGTCTACTGACTGACTGACAGACAACACACTACTGTATATTGTACGAGTGGTTAATACAAGTAACCCCACCTGTAAGCTATCTTCGTCTACCATACAGACAATTCACTGAGTCAACTTAGCAAAACAATTAGTAAGTTCCAAATCCTATTGAGGAAGACCCTGAATGGTTTTAATTTGGATACCATACTAGCCTGTCTAAAATGTGGACCAGGAATCGTAATTTGTCCTAGCTTTACACGTAATCCTTATCAGGACTTATGTGAAGACGACAGCAGGTTCACATCCGAAACGTACGATATAAACTAATAAGTATTTAGTAATAAAAAAGTAACTCATTGATAATTAGACTCAAATTATTCTAGGGTTTATATATATACTATTAACTATGACAATGATGGATATCTGATCACCACAACTTTACTGTCAGTACTTTGAATGTATTGAACCTTAATAAAATATTTATCGTTTGATTTAATAAAACATTTTTCAGATACCGTTATGACTTATGCACATGATTATACCAACTTCTGAATACTTAGAAAACTAATCAAAAGCTTCCCTTGTTTTTAATGCCATTTCAATATTGAATTCGACCCCACCCCCTCAGTACTAATATTATTGTAGTAGGCTATGTTTTTAATATTTTAATTTAGATGTTTTATTTTCTATAGGGAGCTTTTAACATGACGTAATGATGATGTGTGACATCTAGAAGTTTCCTCAATGTCTATATTTTACACGATTTCTCGAATTTTGGGGTTTAAGTGAAAAATAAGTGATATATAAAAACATGAGAAAGTTAATCAGTTAGTTAGAGAGCTTGGTAGTGAGCCAAGCAGTCAGTAAGTACGTTAAGCAGACAATTAAATATTGAATTGTAAAGTTAGCCAAGGGATTATCCAGACAGCAAGTTAATGACTCAGTCGGTGATTTAATCTGTTAATCAACCAGTACTGAGTTTGTGTAATACAATACATTTCACAAGAGGGTGCGTGTTTAGTTTTATTTGTGAGTTAGGCATATACAGGGGTGATGGTAATTGGACTTGGTAGGGCTAAAGCTACCTCAAAGTGTTGTTACGACAGCGGAAGTCACGTGACGCTGGAAGCATGCGCGCTGGAGTTTCTAAAAGGATCATGACTGTTCCTGGCAACTCTATTTTAGTATATAAGCCCGGAAACTAAAGCGGAGATATAATTGCAGATAGGGAGATTTTGAGACAGATAATCGAGTCAAGTCGTAAGTAAAGTATGTGAATTGTTGTAAATTATAGCGTGTGTTTAAGTTAAAGTGACTGTGGAAATTAAGTGTATTGCAAAGTTGTATCAAGAAAGAATAAACTAGTTTTAATTAAGAAAGAACTCGTATCGCCGAATTTTCTCGAAAAGAAATTTTACTGGAAATTATCAAACAAACAGATACATGACAAATTGGTGTCAGAGAGTGGGACGGAAAAGAAAAAAATATGGAAACGAGAAGTGGCAAATCAAACTACAGCTTAGCAGATTTAATGGCAGCAATACAAGAACAGTAAAAGAAACAAGAAGAACGAGAAAAGAAACAAGAGGAGAGATTACAGCAGTTTTTGGAGGAAAAAGAAAATAAACAAGAAGAGAGACAACAGTGACAAGAAAACTTGCAACAGTGGCAGCTCGAACAGCAAAATAAACAAGAGAGATTACAGCAGTTTTTCGAGGAAAAATAATATATTAGCCGTGGACCTAATCAGCCTCAAACAACGGAAAGCCCCTTTTAGACCCCACAGCTAAACCCTAATGCAGACATCTTCAGTCCTGTCAGAAGTCACATTCCAGACATGAGTGTCAGCAATAGGGGTGATCTAGTACGAAGGAAGCCACAGGAATTCGATGGAAAAGCACCATGGGAAGCATATAGAGCACAATTTGAGCTGCTGGCAGAAATGGATGGATGGACAGAGGAGCAGAAGGCAGTGTACCTGGCAACGAGCTTGAAGGGACTCACTGGAAATACTTGGACAGTTGTCAGCAGACGACAGGCACAACTATAGAGCACTGGTAGCTGCTCTGGAACTGAGGTATGGAACCCAAAATCAGTCTGAAGTCTACAGGGCTAGGTTTAGGACAAGAGCCTGTGCAAAAGGGGAGCGCCTGCAGGAACTGGCACAGGATTTGGAAAGTATGGCACACAAGGTCTACCCAACTGCACCACCCGATGTCCTCAAGTTGTTGCTGAGGGATCAGTTTGTAGACGCCTTGGACAGTCCACAATTGAAAATACAAGTGAAGCAAGCACACCCCTCTACTATGCAGGTTGGTACAGTCATCAGGATTCAAGGCCAGAAAAGGGTCAGCTTTCAGAGAAGTTTGACGAACTTTGCTGGCACTGTAATAAACCTGGGCACAAGAGAGCTCAATGCTGGCAACTTCAACACAGGGGAGATGCCACAGTAGGAAAGGCTGTTACCCAGAAATGTTGTTGGAACTGTGGAGAGCAAGGACATATGAAGAGCCAGTGTAAGAAGAATACTACCAATAAGTCAGCTTCGGGAAACCAGTAATGGTTGGTGCTGAGGGACGCCCAACAACCCCCATTGTGAAAGTCCCAACAGCTAAGTACACATAGTGTCTACGTGACAGGAAAGCTGGATGGCCAAAGGTGCGACTTTGTCATAGATTCTGCATCTCAGCAAACCCTTGTGAGTATCAAGATGCTGGATCACAAAGGAGTACCAGAAGCTGTACAGAAGCTCTGATAATGTCCTGTCACACCATGGTCCCCACAACCTTGCGTGTGGGTAACTATTGAGCTCATGGGCATGAAGAACAGACAGAAAGTATATTTAGCTGACATTGAAGACCAATGCATATTAGGGTTGGACTACTTACTACCGAGGAGGTTTGTAATTAATTTTGATAAAATGACGTTTGGGAACAACAAAGGCCAAATTCCAGTAACTGTCAAAAGAGAGGTTGAGCTAACCAGGTGTCATCAAGCTGAAATCAAAGTGACTGAAGGAGTTGATGATGGTGAAATGGAACCAGGTATAGATATTAAATCAGAGCAGGAGAAAGTCCAAGATTTGAAGCCAATAATTGATTTTCTAAAAACAAGAGTTTTGCGCACTGCTTGGGAGAAGGTGTCTAGTCTAAGCCCTGTGACAAAGAACTATTGGGCACAATGGGACCAGTTGAAGGTTGAAGATGGTATTCTTCTCCGGAGATGGGAAACTGCAGATGGGAAAGTGACGACCTGGCAAACGGTTATACCGAGAAAGTTACGGGAAGTCATGCTGCGTCAATCCCATGATACTTTAACAGGACATCTCGGAGTTAGGAAGACATTGAGCCACCTACGACAGAGATTTTACTGGATAGGTATGAGACAAGATGTGGAAGAATGGTGCAGAACATGCAGTACATGTTGTGCTAAAAGGGGACCCAAACATAAGGGACGTGCTCCAATGAAGTTATATCAAGTTGGTGCACCAATGGAAAGAGTAGCTGTTGACATTGCTGGTCCTCTGCCCCAAACTCGTCCTGGAAACAGGTACATTTGTGTGGTGATGGATTATTTCACCAAGTGGCCTGAGGCATATGCAATACCAAATCAGGAAGCTACAACTGTAGTGATTTCTTCTTCAGATTTGGTATGCCATATGAACTGCATTCAGATCAAGGCCGTAATTTCGAATCAGCTGAGTTCCAAGAATGCTACAAGTTGTTTGGCATCCCAAGGACCAGGACAACGCCACTTCACCCACAGTTTGATGGGATGGTAGAAAAGTACAACTGGACATTGAGACAGGAATTGGCAAAGTTTTGTAATAGCTGCCAAGATAACTGGGATGTCTTACTCCCTCCACTGTTAATGGCCTATAGGACAGCAGAGCATGAAGCCACTGGATACACTCCAGCAAAGTTGATATTTGGTTGGGAACTTTGGTTGCCAGTGGATCTGTTAACAGGACGCCCACCTTATGAAGAGTTGCCTGAAAATGTGTCAGAGTTTGTGAAAGTGTTATTGGAAAGGATGGATGATATTCACCATCAAGTGCGTTCAAACTTGAAAACGTCTGCTGATTCGATGAAGTTATATTATCGTAAGAGATCTACTGAAGTCAGCTTTGTACCAGGAGACAAGGTATGGTTGTATAATCCCAGGAAGACCAAAGGGAAGTCTCCTAAGTTGTCTTCTCCATGTGAAGGCCCAT
>NW_013666087.1:184980-186147 GCF_000517525.1 Limulus polyphemus
TTTATTGGTTTAATGTAAGTGGCTATTGTTCGGGACGAACAATACTAAGTAAGGGGCAGTGTTACGACAGCGGAAGTCACTTGACTCTAGTAACACGTCATGAACTTCTAGAAAAATCCTGTCCCTTCGTGAAGCCTCGAGTGTTTACTAGATGTACGGTATTCTTGTATATAAGACCGCCAAGAAGTGACGGCAACAATGTAATGTAATTGAATTGCAGACATTCGTTGTGAATTATAGCGTTTGTTATAGCGTGACTGTGGAAATTAAGTGTATTGCAAAGTTGAATTGAGAAAGAATAAACTAGTTTTATTTAAGAAAGGACTTGTGTCGCTAAAGTTTCATCGGAAAGAAATTATACGGGAAATTAACTAACGACCAGAGACGTAACAGTACATTAGTCCTACTAGTAGTACTGTCGTTGGAGAGGTATAATGTCATTTGTTAACGTAGGCCTAACGAATTTACGACAGATTAAAAGTGGTTTATGCTTGTAGAAATATCTAAAGCAGGAAATAAACTAATTTATAGTTTACGTGTATTTAATGTTGAATTATTTTCACCTCATAATTTAAAATAATCCGCCAACGGATGAGCTACATCACAACAATGTGATGAAACAGTGGAAAGAAGAGAAAGTGGAAAGTGATAGAATATTAAGAGTAGTTGAAGAAAAAATTTACATAAAATTAAAAGGAGACCAAGAATAAAGAGACAGAACATTAAACGTAGAACAAGAAAAAATGCACAGAAAGTTAAAAGAAAATTAAAAGAAGAGACAGAAAATAAAAGGAAAGCCAAGAAGAAACTTATAAGAAAATAAAAGGAGATCAAGAGATAAGTTTGTTTGTTTGAATCCTGCGCAAAGCAACTCTAATTTTGAAGTGATAAACTAGATGGAAGAAAACAAGTTAACTCCATCCACTGCTAACTTTTGGTTTATTCTTTAACAACGAATAGTTAAATTTTCTCTCACAATATTACACCTACATGGCTAAAAGGGCGAGAGTGTTTAGCGACGACTTTTGATCCCGCATCCCGTCAATTACGGGTGAAACACCTTAACCTCTAGGCCTAGGGGTCACCAAACTATTTTCACAGCGTGCCAGATAACTGAGAGAATGTACGAGCACGGGCCGCACTAACCATTTGTTACAATACAGTATA
>NW_013666087.1:187114-217441 GCF_000517525.1 Limulus polyphemus
TATGATATTTCCATATAAATAATTATATTTTAGCTCATTTGTGGCACAGTGCAGCGGCAGGCCAGATCCGGCCAGCGGGCCATAGTTTGGTGACCCCAGCTTTAGGCTATGCTAGCCCCATCTTTAAAGAGGACTTAGAAGAAAGTGAAATAACATATAAATAAGAATTAAGAACAAAAATTAATTCAACTGAAGATAAGATAGAAAACGTTACTGATTATGTGAAGAATAATTATAATAGAAAAACTGATGAAGTACAAAAAAATACATCTATAATGTGCAGATATACTGTAATGTCAAACTTGAAGAAGTACAAAAAGATATCAGCAAAAAAGAAAAGAACACTAATGAAAGAATAAAACATCAGGAAAATAAGTTTGTAAGTGCGGGGACCAAAACAGCTGTATCAATCTACAAATCTACTTGAGAATTTGAACTCCAAAACCTATTAGATATTAAAATATGGAAAGGAATAACCCACATGGTCTACACTGATCACTTTTACTGCCATGCCACTGATGACTTCTGGACTTTACTGGACTACACTAGCTATATCACTACCTCATAATGTTCTAGAATATAGTAGGCTGGTTCAACAACGTCGCCCAATCGAAAAACCAACAAACTATGGCGGAAAGCTGCAATGAACGTTATATAAGGCTCAGTTTGAAATAATTTCCAAAGTGACTGTATGGGATAGTGAGCAAGTTATCTGGCTTGCTTTCCATTTAAAAGGACCAGTCTTAACGACAGTCAGCAGTCTTTCAGCTAAGACCTATAAGAATAATTAGTCATTAACAATTGTCTTATTAAATAGCTTTGGAGTTTAAGAGCAGAGCAAATAGGAAAGACAGTATATGTACGCCTTTAAATGAAACTCCTCATTTGATGATAAAGCTTGAATTAATTAAAGTCGCGGATAAATAGTTAAAGTACCCTTCAGAAGTTACTGAGATCATCGGGTCAAATAGTATAGAAACACCATTTCTCTCTGAAGATGTAGAAGTAAATCACATGACAAAAAATGTTGAAACTGTAACTTAAAATTACATATTCCTAGACTACTCCCAAATGATGATAGAAGAAGAAAACTGCAATAAGTATGGAAATAATGTGCATTATATCGGAGACTGTGGTGAATCATTTACTGTCATAAAATCAATGAGACAGTATCGCTAGGATAAGAATACTCCACTACCTTAGTAGAAAGAAGAGGTGTAATGTTTGAAGAAACCAGTCCTCGAGTCAACGGATCTATTGATGAAAAGCCTTTCAGTATGTTGGTTCTAACGCTACAATTGTGTGATCCGACTGGTAATCAATCATCAAAGATGGAGAAAAAGATAGATTGATGCAAACAGTAAGTGGACATAAAGTTTCAGCAAGAGGAATGTTGAAGTCCTAACTGTTAGAAGCTTCCTACACGATATGTAGGTAATTGACATCGAGGAAGAGTGCATATTGGGAACTAGCTTGATGTGGAGACATGGATGCGAAGTTAGACTGGCTTCAAATAGTTTCACAATGTATGTCCATAGATTGAACTTCCAACGATAAAAACGGATAAACACATTAATGAAACCTATTAACCCGGAGTGCTGCTATTCAGCAGAATCCAGAAGAATAAGTGATCCAAACTAAGAGACATCAATCGTGCTTGTCTTTGGAAGCTCGTCAATGGAAGAACAACCAATTTCATAACTCGATGAACATTTCAAATGAAATAAATCAACCTATTGGAGAGCCCGAGATTCTTTTTGATATCACTTCTAGAACATTACCAGGAATGAAGCAGCTATTGGATTCTCTCGACCATTCATCAGAAGAAAGTTTTCACTGTGTAAAGATGGCAAGAAAAGATACGGGAAATAAGGCCACCCCATTTTTTACAATAAACCTCAGAAAAGAAACCCATCAAGAAGAAAAATGTTGATTAGATAGTTTAGACAGTAAATATGATAAAGATGAATATTTTGATTTGTTAGTCACTATATTGATTGTACTTTGTTTAACGAATTTAATTATTAATATAGTAACTCTAATAACTATTTATGAGTAGTTATTTTTATTAATTGTAAATAATGACTTTGTTACAAATTATTTCAGTTTAAGTTTAAAATATTATTGGTCTACTTATGCATTACTATTAATCAAGAGACTTCACAATCTAGTGAGGGGCATAATTGCAGGTTATTTTAATGTTTGCTAGAAGGAGTTTTTGGCATAATGTAATGTTGATGTATATTTCTAAGATTTTCTTGAATGTCTAGATCCGACGCGACGCCTCGAAGTTTTTGGACGTTTGGAGAAGACAGTTTTGTGATGTATAAAATCACGATTGAGTTAATCAGATAGCTAACTAGCTAGTTAGAGAGTAAGCCAATGAGCCAGTCAAACAGTCAGAGAATTCGAGAGTTAAACAGTGCTTAATCAGATAGTTAATTAGTTATTTAAAAGAGTGAGTTAGCCTGTTAATCATCTAGTTTTGAATTTGACTCATAAAAGAAATTTAACGTGCAAGTGACTGTCTAGTTTTATTTGTGAGTTACGCCTACTCAAAGGCGGTGGAACAGGGAGCATTGGGAACAAGTACCCCCAATTTTTGATCTAGTAGTGAAATACCTTTTTCAATAGGGAATAGACTTGTGTATCATTATCAGGAAAAGTTTCTGTTTCAAGATAGCAAATATGGTACCTCCAATCGTCGGTGTTTAGTTATCATAGTTTATGAATTTTTGTCCTTTTTTATTTGTTTGTAGGTAAGCACAAAGCTACACAATAGGCTATCTATGCTGTGCCATTGGGAAGCATACAGTTCATGAAACTTTCAGTTGAAAAAATAAAACACTTTTCGTTAAGGGGACTGGATATTGCATTATATTTACCGAAAAATCAAATATAATCCGACTAACGATAGAAACCGTTTATAGTTGTTGAAAGGTTAGATTTGGAAAAGAGAAATTACGAAGTTGTTGTTGGAAACGGAATTTTGATCTTTTTAGCACATTCGAAATCCACTTTGAAGATTTTTTTTATTCGCAAATAACCTATCCAATCATTTTCGACACGGGTTTTCAACATTTGACACAAATGTATGTGTGGGGATTCCAGAAATAAAAGAAATGACAATGGAAAAGTATGAAGAAAAATGCAACCTTGATTAAACTTGACATGCTTATAAATTATCATAACTTCATTTTGAAAGTTTAGTTTTGGTCAGTTGCTGGATGCCAAAACCACGTTGATGATGTCATGAATATGAGTAAGTTTTGCCGATTTGGCACATCTATACAGTTCAGTCAACCATAACTTTAATTCCGTGCACTATTTGTTTGTTATATTTACCACTTGGTAGACTATACTGTAGGTAGCAATACCAAAATGTATATTCGATGTTACAGTATTATTATCCTTAATAACTGAAATACAAAAAAATGTTTAAATTGTAACTAAAATCTGTAATGTAAGTTTTTATTTTTCTGTGGAGGTGAAATAAGTAACTTGGGAACCATGGAAAATAAGGGTAAATTTACTGATAATTTTTATTAGATATATATAGGAAATCGTGAGAACAAAAATTGTCTTCCTTAGTATATTTTCTAACAGAATTTGGATTCCAGTATTTGTTTTTAATTATTGCTTTACATGTAACTGGACACATTTTTAATTCGGTAGTTATAAAAATTGGAAATGGAAGGCAGTCGAATAATTTTATACTGAATATAATCTAAAAATCAACATTCGACATCGTTGTTACAGTTTATAATATTCAACTTTCTATCTATCTTTTGAAACAGGTAAGTGTTTTGAATTTTTGAGTTAGAATTTCCCGCCCAAGCGTGGCCTAGTGATTAGTGTATTGAAGTGCGATTCCAATGGTTTCGGGTTCGAGACGGGTTCTATTTGCACTCTTAGGTACGAACGCAATGCAAGAGTAATAGTCAGCCCCGCTATTCCGTTAAAGAGTAGCCGTTGCAGATGGTGGGTGTTTCTTACTTTTCTCTTGTCTGCAATTCAAAATTAAGGACACCTATGCTTAAACAACAGGGGTCTCGTCCCTGGCCATTTAGATCATTGTGTACATAAGATGCCGATTAGGTGATTCAGCAAACAAAGCAAAATATCAATGCTGAATTTTTGAATACACACACACACACACATATATATATATATATGAACTATGTTTTTTACCATTTCCTTTTGTGCAATAAACATATTAATTAATATATATGTAAAATTATTTTCAAGTGCTTCCCAAGCTCCAATGTTTCATATTAATTTAAGTTTGGTACACGTTTGCTTGTCATTTATTTATTTTTTCATCAGTAAAAAAAAAATCAATCAAGAAAAATACATGAGAATAAATACATATTTTTTTTTATACAGGAATTGTTGATAAAAAAATACATTAAAGTTTATGAGTTATACCTAGGCGCCTATGCGGGCTGTGCCTAAAATTGCTGAAGCGTTGTTTTGTTCGAGTGTGTGAGAAGGTTCCAGAAAGGGTGGTGTCATCTTGAATTCGATTCTTAGCAGCTGCGTTTAAATCAATGTTAATCCTAATAATAAATTAATAACCAGATAGTATATAATAAAAATTAGAGATGACTGCGGTTGGACATTTAGCATTTGATGAATATGGAAGACCATTTCTCATTCTTAAAGATCAGGAACGAAAAAAACGCTTGGTCGGTATAGAAGCGTTAAAGGTAGGTTAGGCCTATAAATTTCGCTAGCCACCCGGTACCCGTAATGTTATCAGCAAATATCTCTTTGCCTCACAAATTTATCAATTATTGTTTTCTTGAATTACTCGAGATGAAATTTTAAGTTAAACCAATTTTCAAACAAAATTACCTGCTACTATTTAAGATTATCAGAGGGAGAAACCTTGCTAATGTAATGATGTGTTGTAACTTCAATTTTAAATTTAATATGACTGTAAGTTCAATATTTCAAGATTGAATTTTTATTTTAATATTACACTATCCAGTAATACTGATATAACCGTACTATCATACAAAAGCCCATTTGGCCCTTCAAGATACCCTTTGAAACTTTTATGCCCATCCTTGAGAAAAGTCAAAAATTTGAATTTACCTTTTATTTTTTTTGGACATTATCAAATTATCTGTTACTGTTTGTCTCCAGCAAATTGTTGATCTCTAACTAGAAATATATATAACTGTTATTGTTAACCAGAGCCTAACTTTTTTTCCCCCAAATCTTAAACCTCTGTTGTCATATACTAATTACTGCTGTCTTCAGAATTCAGCACAAATTAATAAAAGTCCTTTATCATATTGATCCTCAGCATAATCTGGTGTTTTAGATTTATCTTGAGAAAAAGTAAGAGGTAACCCTCTGAACCCTGAAATCATCTTACTATCCCTCCTGAGTCGTTTCCAGTAAGTCAGTGTCCTTTGATTAGATCCACTTTCAGGACTGCACTGGTGATGTCGTGTCACTTGTTTGTTTTATTCATGCATTCATTGCATGAAATTCAGTACACACTTTCTACATAACATTTAGTGTATGCTTGAGGAAAAATTATCTAATTTGATTTAGTGCTTTTATCTTATTTTAGGTTGTGAATTTTCATATTGTGTCTAAAATCATCGAAATCTACCCAATAGTTATTTTTTCAATAAAGCTATAATTGTTGTGTCTGTATTATTCTAATAATTGCATACTCAATTTATTGTCTGTTTGTACAAACTGTAATGTACAAAGGAACTATAGAAAAAATATGAAAGAAAGAAAAATATATTTTTTATACTGTTAATTAGAAAGGTACATTTTATATATCCAGCTAGGTTTAACCCGTTTTCATCAGTTATTTACATTTGTTACTTACTGTCTATTGAATCTGCTATGTAGCTGCAAACGTATTATAAAACATTTATGAACAGTAAAATTGTTGATCAGTATAAATGTAGTTTGCACTTTTACTTAGGCCTACCTTGATGTAGACAGTATCTTTTCAACTATATTTTTGGTCGGGCACAATTTCTATATAATTATAGTTTGTTTCAGTAACTAAGATGTTCTTGTATATCTTGTTTGAATAATAATAAATTTACTACTACACACAAATAAATAGCCATTCCTATCATCTTGCTAGTGTGTCATATCGGAACTGCAAGCATACTGTACTCACTAATCGTAGATATTCTTACCTTATGTTTTCTCACATAACAATATTCCTTTAAAGTGCTCCAGATAGTTTTCTTCTGTAAGGAGTAATCACTCCCAGAATTCTGTCAGTAGGAATCATTTTAATTTTTTTACAAAGTGCAGTAGTAACTTAACTAATTATAAATTATTTTGTTATTTCAAAAGGTGAAATTTGGCACAGGATTAATTTAGCAAATTAAATCACCAGATTTAGTCATAATAAATGCAAATAATGACATTACAACTTTTTATTTTACTGTTTAACCAAAAATTGGATCATTCATGAGTGCACCAGTTGAAACATCTAGCAGTTAGAGATTGCTTATTTATGTTGGTCTACTGTGCAGAACGGTAAAATAAGCTACAAGAATGTGCCCATTAATTATTGTTAATGAAGCAGGAACTGTATTCAGTGTTCCACAGCAGTAAAACAACTTATCAATATTTTTTAAGTCCATAAATGGCTGATTTTTAGTTGGGAACTATGCTTGTATGCTGCTTATCTGGAGCACTGCTTTAGTTTTAAAACAGTCTTAATATTACCACAAATATAAATGTCATTAAAAAGAAACTATAAACAAAAAATTCCAGGTTTGTGACTTGTTCCTTAGTTTTAAACTTTCCATTAGAATCCATTACAAATTTCACTCATCACATCATGAGAAATCATAAATTACAATTTTAGTGAGCTTACCCGATGTTACTCTCTTTATAATGACATAGATAGACTAGAATGCTTTTTATCGATTTGTATTTAACCATTGGTTCTATCTTGTTTGGAAGCTAATATTTATTAGTCACTGTTCAACCCACTTGCTTTGGTATCATAATAACCTCTCAAGAGAGAATTCTTGAAACAGGTACTTAAATTAAAGGAATATTACACGACAAACAAAACTATAGATAAATCTACTTGTAAGGGATGCCAGTGTTTGGGTAAATATATACCTATACTTTGGAATGGGTTGCATATGGATGTAGTAAATTTCAAAGTTTAAGGAAGGCTTCATAAATGTTTAAATAATTAGTATAGGAGGTGGGAACAGCTTCAGTGGACCAACAGGCTTCTTTTTGTGATGTTATACAATAAACTTGAAGATGTTTGTACATTCTGGGGTTGCACACAAGTTTTGAAAAACACAAGAATAATCAAGTCTTCTCTGTGTTCTTCAATCAAGTGGCTTCTTCATGAGTGGACAGTATCACTATGGTAATCTTTGATAAACATTTAAAAATTTTTCAATACTAAAACAAAAGGAAGTATTTTAAACAATGCCTCACAACAAAAGTTTGGACATTTCAGGTCATAAAAGGTGATAGAAAAGCTAAATCAAGTTATATTTATTTCTTTAAGTTAAAACTATATAACATTCTTTATTAAGTTGGTTCTATGTTGAATGCAACTTGGTTAAGTATTTCCATTGTCAGAAGGAAGAAGATTGAGGGATCTCAGTGATAGTTCCCTGGAGTAAATAGGGTTAAGACACACCTTCCTATTAGTGCAGACTGTATTTTGCATCCAGTGTGCAACCACTGCATCCTTTTAAACTTCTATATATGTGACCAATATTTTATTTATGGGCATTTGGCACCAGGTGTACATCAGTTATGTATTTTGATTTAATACATGGCTTATTAGTGTAATTTCTCATTATTGTTAAATTTGACAATAAAAAATGCAAAGCAAGGTTTTCCTCACTGAAATGTTTTAAGTGTGTGGATATGATGGACAGAATTGCCTTTTGTCAAAATGGTATTTGTTTTTAAAATATTAAATTTTATACCCTTCTGCTGTCAACCAAACTTGGTTTTAAATTGATTTTCCAAAGATTAATTTATATTTTCTTTTTTCATAGTCACACATACTTGCTGGTCGAAGTGTTGCTAATACTTTACGAACCTCTTTAGGGCCTAAAGGTAAGATGTAAGCTTAAAGTAACATTGATGTTTTATCTAATACACATTTATAGTTCTGCTGAACAGTGATGATAATATGTAAAACCTAAACTGTGTTAGGCCTTGTTTGCATAAATACCTGTCTGAATGGAGAAGGAAAACCACCACAAATATATGTAAATGATTTAAAACCTTACATATATCTATACATGAAACCTTCTGATAAACAATATAAAAGTTTGCTTGCTTATAATTTTATATGTTATTTTTATTGTATATCAATGATCATAAACACAGTGAAACTAAGTGCATTGTTTTCAAATAAAACAAAGAAAAAAAGTTAGTTTTATAAAGTAAGTTTATAGGGAAGTTTTAAAAGAATGTAGGAAGACATAAAAATCAGCAATTAAAACCTACAAAGAAGTTAGGCAGTTTTAAAAATTTTTTAAAACACCACAATAAAATCTTTATGAGATTTCAAATAATTTCATCCGCCCTTTCTCTCTAATGCAATAAAAGGAACCATACAACTGGTGTATTAAATCTCATCACCCAGGTCTGAGGTGTAGGAGGTAAATTAAAAGTTGGGGGGGGGGGGCTCAATGTTTATTTGACTGAGTGAAGAGTGGCAATGTGCGCCACAGGTGCACCCATTGTGGTAAGGTGAGCCCTGGAAGCTCTTGGGTTCGGGGTTAACTTTTATCTACTCTCCTGTTTTTCCTGAGAGTAATTTTCCTAATTTTGATGCATTTTTACTTGGACTGGAAGAGGGATACTTCCTATGCCCCTGCAGGTGTCATACAGTTGATAAACTAGATATTGATTTTTATTGATAGGCCTCTGGTATTACCAAACATGCTATGTGATATTATTTGCCGTTATCATTTATAGTGAAATGTTTTATGTACTGTTTGTGTTAATAAGTAAAATGTGAATTACTTTTGAACACCTTTTAACAATTAGGTTTTTGTTTTTGTTGCTGTAAAAAAATCCTAGTAACATACACTTCTTCTATACTTGTAACTTAAGTATTTACAATCTACAGGAACAGAAATAATTTTGATTATAAATTTTCGGATCATACTAATTTTTTTTTCTAGGTCTAGACAAGATGATGGTATCTCCAGATGGAGATGTGACTGTGACTAATGATGGTGCCACCATTCTGAAGATGATGGATGTTGATCATCAGATTGCAAAGTTAATGGTTCAGCTTTCCCAATCTCAGGATGATGAAATTGGAGATGGTACTACTGGAGTTGTTGGTGAGTGCATAATATTGTTAGACAATGTATAAAAGAATAATAATAATAACAAATAATAATTCAACAATACACCTCTGACCCACTAATTATACCCTTCCCATGTCTCTAAAGCACCATTGACTGCTAGAAACTTAAATGAAACAAATATTAAATGTGAATTAAATGATTAATGAAATACTTTAGTAAAGGTATAAATGATACAGGTTTATTAGTACAGTATAAATGAAAAAGGTTTATTGATTACTGTACATACATTATTATAAGCATTCTGTGTTGTAAAAAATTGAAGAAAAAATCAAAACTAAATATTTGTATCTTGTTAAACTGCATATTCTTGGCAACATTCATGTAAAAACTTCAATCGAGTTGGTCCACTAGTTTGATATTTATAAGAACATTTTCTTGAGAGTGACATACTTACTTAACTCTTTCAATCCAGGCTCAGTCACTGGGACAGATCTCATAACCATTTTGTACATGTTATAGTTTTCATGCTATAACTTTTAGATTACTAAGCGAATGTTAACAAAATATCTCATTTTTTTTATTAAGTCTTAAGGTTTGTAAAGCAATGTTTCTCTCATGCCTTTTATTTTTCTTTTCACATCTTGCCAATCTATCATCCAAAGTAATTTTCGTTTTAAGATTAAAAATACTTTTATGCATCAGAAAATTTTGAAATTTCACATGCGAAATCTTTATAATGTCCGGATAGTTATCAAACATTTCTTAAGAAAAACTTTGTTTTCTCTGTTATTTTCAGTAATAAATCTCTGTACAAGTTCAGTAAATTTGACTTATCTTGCAACCACCATAAAAAAAATTAGAAAATACATATAAAACATAAATTATGCCTCTTTCGTTCTAGAATGAACACAAAATCAAAAATGTTTAGACAAAATAGCTTAAATCTCATAACATTATACATTTATATATATATTTATTATTTTTTATTATATTGACCTTTCAGCCATGCCTGGCTAACAATACAGAAGTTACAGCAATGCGGCTCGTGCACTCGTGTTACCATATCAAGTAACATAAAGGTGACCTTTGGTCTGTACAAAGTAACTTGTCTTGGCTGTGTTTTAGTGGATTAGTATTTTGTAAAATACAGTCATATTTCAATTATTAAACATTGTATATGTATATAGATTATTGCTATTTTGAAACAAGTTAAGTTATTTTTCCTAAAACATGGAACAGTAAATAAAGAAATAAAGCAAACAATTATCTCTTCTAGTTACAACTTTTGTACTTTGTTGCTGCTTGATGTAGTTTGCTAAACCTTTAAAAATTTTGCATGTGGAGGATATGAAACAAAATATATTTTTTGGTTTTATATATATACATTTGAATAACTAAAAAATCATAAATTACTACATCAATACCATAGAATTCTACTATAATTTATCGAACTTAGTAATTAAGCTGTATTTGAGTATAAAAAATATGAAATTTCAAGCAGACTAAAGACACAACCTATCTCATTGAAATCTTGGTTGAAAAGAAAAAAATGGTGCTAGGTATGTTAGAAATGCTGAGAAAACCACTAGGGGACATTCTGAGCTTCTTATTGGTTATTCATGTCATATATAGAAGTAAGTGTATATGAGGAAGCGTTTCCAAAGGTGGAAGGAGGTGAGTGGGGCACCACAATGTTTGATTTATTATGTGATCAATATCTTAGCAAATAGAAAAGATAAGACCTTTTTATTTTATATTCTAGCTTGTTAATTTCTGTAATTTGAGTTTCTAATTCGTATAAAACTATAGACTTGGTATTTTGACTTCACAAACATCTAATTTGAACCAGTGCTACATTCAACATATCATGCGACATACGAAAATCAATGTTTATCTGTGTTTTTTTTTAATATTTACTTTTAAATTAACAACTTGACTGATAATAGTTCTAAAATTGAATTATAATCTACAGTTTGATACCAAACTTATTGACATAAATTTATGAAATAGTAGTTCAATAAAATTTTGAATGCGAGTCAACAAATCAGATGACATGACCTTTCACCCGTGACACGTCTCTAAAGGGTGTAAATGTAAGTAGCCTGTCCTAAAAGAATGTGCGCCACATGCAGTGCCATCTGTGGCTGCCCAGTGAACTTGTCTGACGGTCACAGTAATTTCAAGTGCGATCTCGTAATTTTGTCTGGATTAAAGGAGGTGCTGGAAAATCAGTGGTGCACTGTATGAGAAGTAAAGAACAAGAACCTATCAGGCATTTTGGTTGAAATATTTAGTTGCTAGACATTCTTAAGTGTGCTCTGCATCTACAGTTCCATTTGTCAAACTACGACTAATTTTCAGAACAAATCTGGAAGAATTAATACATTAACAGTTTAATATTGATTTTCATAATTTTGTAAGAATATTTTTTAACATCAATGTTTGTGTGATTTCATCTACCACTACTGGGTGAACATAACCTTCACCTGTTATTGCCTAAAGATTATATAAGTACTGTAATAGTAATTTGTTCCCCTTAACCCCAGACTTTATGTTGATAGATAGTGACATTTACTCAGTGATAACGAACTGTGTGTGAAGTATCTGAATTCAAGTTGTCTTGGGTCTGAAATTGTTCGTGATTGTGCATTGAAGAAATTTCCGTACACTCATCTGTCTTAATACAGACACGGTTCTCTGAATCAGCTGTATTACTATATAGCATCGGGGTTGTGTCAGGAGGCAATTTTGCCTTTGTCATCTCGAACAACTATATATTCTATACACATGACCACAGGTGACAATTAAACAGTAAAATTTTGTAACCATATCACATTGTTGCCCTGAATTTTAAACCCCAGATATGTATAAAACTAAATTTTTGAGAAAAACATGCCTTAATTCTATCTGCAGCAGAAAATCATAATATATCACAGAAATGAAATATGCCATCCTATTAGTAGTACACAAGCAGTTAAATATAATTTGATTATTAATGAATGTAATATTTTATTATTTTTTACTTTAAATATCAGGACAGCTCTGTATGTACTTTAAACACTTGCAAAGTTAGCAGAAAACTGCATCTCTGTGCTTGGTTTCAGTTGCTCTTAATTTCCTCTTCCTCCTGCTTGTTATAAAAAAATACTGAATTATTAGTTTTATATAAATACTAGTTTTTTTTCATGTTAAGCTGTAAAAAATGACATTTTCACTTGTTATCACCTGTTTCCATGATCCATCTTTCATGCTGTTCATTTTATTATTTATATTTTTCAGGTAGTTTTTTATTGGTCCTTTATAGATGGAGTAAGTGACTGACAAAACTTTCTTGACACAATTACTACAGACTTCGACAATGTTGTGAAAGTAATTTTGAAATTTAACACACGCATATATTAATTATATTTTTTTTTATATTTCTTAATTCTTTGTAATATGGACAGTGAGCAAAAGGTTGGACTATACAATTAATAATTGTATTTTACACATTTTATTAACCAAAAGTAGTAAAATAATTTTATACCTAAAATTGTTCAAAATATAACACTTAACCAAATCACCGGGGAACTATTTAAACCAAATGTTCGCAAACTGTTGGTTGTGGGGGCTCCAAAGGAGTTGAACAGATGCAACAAATGTCTGAAGTAGTTATCTGTAGATATTGATATTCAAAGAAAGAAGATTCATCTCAACCTCTTTGCTGTTTCTTTATGCTAGAGACAGATATCTTAAATTTTTGGGTAAAGCTACAAAAAAAGCTCTCTGGGCTTAACCATCCCTGATTTTATACTCGTAGACTAAAGAGGAGAAAACTAGTCAACAACACCTATCACTGGCCTCCCAGGAATCCTGTTAAAGCCTATTTTTTGTGAAAATTAATTATTTAAAAAAAAAGATTATATTTTTCAACCAACCTGAACCACATGTGCATGTGTTATATTTTCATAGAAATATGTTGAAAGCAGGACAAATAGTTAACAAAACCTTTATAAGAAAAGCCTAATGAAATGGTTAGTATTCTGTAGAAAAACATAAGAAACCTATTTTGGTTCTTGAACTATTGTGATTTTATAAGTGGTTTGAAAATGTGTTTTGTCAAAGAAATCTACTTTTCTGGCCAATCAGCCTATAAAGAATTTACTATGAGGCCTTCCATCACTAACTGATGGCCTACTGTTGTTTGACCACATGTGGAGTTTGACCATAATTTAACTTTCTTCTGGAGCCACAAACTAAAACTTGTTGAAACTGGTATAACTCCACACAGAAGAGTTTTATCATGCTTCTCAAGTTTTATACAATCAGTAAGGATAGACCAAATTCAGATTTGAAATTAGTTATTATCTTTAAACAAGAGTTTCTAACGATAAAAAGTATAAAGCCTGGTTTTTATAGTCTGTCGTTAAGAGTTAGTTTTTTTCTCCATTGAAGCTTATTAGTATTTTAAATAAACCTAAATTTGAATTACAAGTGAATTTACAGTACATGACAAAATAAATGTCAGTGCTGCTGGAATTTAAAACCAGTGTATTAGTTATATATAATATTTGGTTCTACCTTATTGCCATCAACCATGTTACACTGTTACTCTAGAACTGCATGTGGCAATCTTAGTAATGGTTGCTCTTCAAGAAATTTTTTGGTCATTTGCTAATAAATATTGGAGCTTAGATACTAAGTATTGTGAGTTTTATGCAGTATGTTAAGGCTATCTGAGCTAATCAATGCTACTAAGAAAATATATTTAATTTTAGAATGAAGAATTGATTGAGTCATTTAAAACATACATTTATAACCATATAAAAAAAATCATTCTGTATGTTGTAAACACATTTTTTATTAGCATTTAGCTGCTTTATAAATATTCTTTATTGTTCAACATTTAATGCTGTTTCTGCACCACCTCACCATATTTGTTATCTTACATCGGCTTTAATCCAATGGCAAAATTTTCTTCTTTTAAGACAAAGTTGATTAAATAATGTTTTAACATAGATGTAACTTTTTTCTACTGGGCACTGGTTTAAGTAAATAATGTTTGTTATACTTGGATATCTTTGTACTTTGATTCATCTTTTGCAATTCATGTAAAAACAAAGATGCCATTCAAATATGTTGCAAGTGCATATATTCATAGAATATGTTACAATGGAGAGGGTTGAGTATGTTATATTAATATGATGATTTTGAATATGCAAGTCAGCATGTCATCTAAGTTACAACCAGTATAAAGTCATGGTGGAATGGTATGTATCAGAACTACATTTTGACATTTGATGTGTTGTAGGTAGTATTATGCCATTGAAAATTGATTGCTTGTGGTAAAGGTGTACGATAGTCTTTTCCAGCATAAGATATTCATACACTTGTATAGAGACGTTTTCACTAGAGCTATTGTGAAAAAGAGGCCTCCAACACCTCATGAAACAGCTGTGGTAAGTGCATCATCGTTAACATGTGAAAATGTATGAACAAAAGCAATCTACATGCTCTAGACAAAAAATATGTAAGATAATCAAGAAAGATTTCCATCTGGAAATGAGGCTAGCAGAGTATGGGTAAACTATGATAAAGCTTCCATTTCATCCATCACATCCTTCAAGCAGCATGCCGGTCAAATAGCGAAATGTAGTGCATATGGATTTTTGTTTGTGAACAGACTTCTTAAACATTACTTGGAATTTATTGTGTTCATACAGTAAATGAATGATGGAAAGTATGCAGGTAGAAATGGTGTGCTTTAGACATGACAGTGATAAGATGAAGCCTTTTGCAATGGAAACTGTGGTGTAGTTATAGGCAAGATTTATAGTCTTAGATTCTCTAACTGTATATGACTGATCCTTTATTGCTGGAAAGAAGTGAAAGTTAACTTATTTTCTTTACATACATGAAAACAATGCAGTGGGATATTTTCATCAGGAATGAAAAATGTTGAATTGTTGTGCAGGTACTGCATTATTACTTTGATAAAAATCCAAATGATGATTAAACTGTTTTGTTGCTTTTTTTTGTGAATTATTATGAAGTGTTTTAGCCAAGGCATTACATACATTTTCCCATAAACAGTTTTGGCTGGGGCACTACTTGAACAAGCAGAGCAACTGTTAGACAGAGGGATTCATCCAATAAGGATTGCTGATGGCTTTGAAATGGCAGCTCATTATGCTATGGATCATCTGGAGAAAATAACTGATAGTTTTCCTGTGGAGAAAAACAACTTGGAACCTCTGGTGCAAACTGCAATGACATCTTTAGGATCGAAAATGTGAGTAAAATGATTGAAGAAATTACTTTTTTTTTTAATAATCTTTGAAATAACCTTGTTTAGGTTATGTCTCAGCTTTTATCCTTTGTGTTTACTATTTAATGTGATTGATAATGAGTTTTGAGCTTCTGAAAAGATAGAGAATATGGTTGTTACAGTTTTACCTGTAGTGCTTGTGTCTAACGTATGTTAATTCTCTGTTCGATTCTACCTGTATGTTAATTTCTGTAGTTATAGTGAAAGAAGCAGATAAATTATAATTGCACTGTTTTCTAAAGAAAAATTGCAGTTATACATTTTATGGTTGTAAAAGTAAGGATAAGTTTGATTCTGTTTTAAAGATGTTTTAGTGTATTATCTAGTCTGTTTTTGTTTTTAACCTGGAACACTGGTGCTATGATAGTTTATGGGAATATTTATTTTGTTCAAGTATCATACAAAAACAATACATTCAGTAGTTTACTTTTATACATAAACAAATGTGTGTGCATGTTTTATTTTCAGAGTTAATAGATTTCTGCGTCAGTTTGCCGAAATAGCTGTCAATGCTGTGATGTCGGTGGCAGATCTTGAGCGTAAAGATGTCGACTTTGAATTGATTAAGGTCGAAGGCAAAGAAGGGGGAAGACTGGAAGACACTATGCTAGTTAAAGGTGTTGTTGTGGATAAAGACTTCAGCCATCCACAGATGCCAAAGGTGAGATCAGTGACTTGTTAAATAACATAATAAATTAAGGGTTTTTAAATGGATATGCGTGAAGAACTGTTATTCATATGGTATGGTATTTGTTAAGAACTGGTTTATTTGGATTGTAATGATTATTTAGATTCCAACTCTGTTGTATTATTATTAATTTTTTTATTATTATAAAATATGTTACTAGTCACTAAATCTTGTGAAAAACGTGTGATTGTTTTACATTAGGTGACTTTCTTTTCACTTTTTCTAAGTTAACCCAACCAAGACAGGTCTTCCTATGGTCACTGTCCAAGGCCATGCCATTGCATTTTTAGACTTCATTCAAAATTATACTGAACTACTATTTTATGAATGTATGTCAATAAGTTTGGTATCAAATTGTATATTATAATTCAAATTTTAGTATTATGCATTAGGTAATTTCTTAATTTAAGAGTAAAAAAAATCCTAAATATCGATTTTTTTTTTTTTTTAATGTGTCACATGGGATGCTGAATGCAACATTTGCTCAGAATAGATATTTGTGATGTCCAAATACGAAGTCTACAGTTCCTTATGAATTAGAAAATCCAATCGCTGATATTGACAAGCTACAATATAAAATAAGGACCTCCTATCTTTTCTATTTGCTGAGATATTGCTCTGTTTAGTGAATCAAACACAGTGGCCCCACCCGTCTTATTCCATTTTTGGAATTAGTTACTTACATACACCTTCTTCTGTTTATGATGTGTAAATAACCAATTGAAAGCTCAGAATATCCCCATATGGTTTTCTGAGCATATACGAAGTATTTACTCGGGAAACCCTTTCTTTTCGTGATAGATTCCAAGTGGTAAGGTAAGAGGTTATTGATCTTGAAAAATCATATTTTTTTAGATTAGACTCAAATACAGCTTAGTTACTAAGCATGGTAAATTATAATGGAATTGATATAGTTATGATTTTTTGTTATTTCAAAATGCATATATAAAACCTAAAAATTATTTAGTTTTATGTTCTCCACATGCAAAATATGATAAGGGTTAGCAAATTAAGGCATACAACATACGAATTCAAAGCTTGTAACTAGAAGAGATAATTGTTTTCTATACTTTATTTACTGTTCAATGTTTTAAGAAAAATAACTGAAATTTAAGAAGTTATTTGTAAATAGTAATAATGCATTTACATATAATGTATTTTAACCAAAATGTGACTCTATATTACAAAATACTGGTCCAATAGAAGACAGGTCACTTTATAAAGGCCAGTCTTATACTATTGGATATGGTAACCTGAGTGCATGCGTGCCATGTCATTCAACTTCTGTAATGTTAGTCAGATACTGCTGAAAGGTCAGTAAAATAAAAATAATAAATTTTTATATATGTATAATGTTATGAAATCTAAGTGATTTAGACTAAATATATGTGGTTTCGTGTGATAATGTGTAGTAATTCTAGAACAACAAAAAAGCATAACTTGTGTTTATTTCCTATTTTTTATGGTGGTTACGAGGTCAGTCGATTTTGACCAAACCCATACGGTGATACTATAGCAAAAATAACAGTTAAAATATTAGTTGTTTTTTTTAAAAAAAAACTTTGATAATTATCTGGAGGATATGAGGAGGTTATAGAAATTTTGCATGTAAAATATGACAATTTTCTGATGCATGAAAGTATTTTTAATTTTAAATCAAAATTACTTTGTATGTTGGATAACCAACATTTGAAATTGAAAAATCTGATTCTTTGTGTACCAATGCCTTGTAATATTTACTGATAGTCTGCAAAATTTTGTGAAGATACATGTACATTTTAAAAAATTACATTGTGGTTACTTTTGGGGAATATGGGCTGAGTGGAATCCACCCACCCATAGTAGAAGGGTTAACCTGTTCTATAATTTATATAAATAACAAATCCCATAGTAAGTTAAATCAGTAAACATTTAAAATGCCAATACATGAATATGAAAACAAGCGAAAGACAAATTAACGTTTCATTTATTTGTCTTCACTAGGTGTGGAGCTGCTTTACAATTGGTCCACCTAAGTGGTTATAATTTCAAATGTTATTGTCTATAACACATGCTTATATTGTACATGGTAATAACAGTAAACTTGTTGAAATGTCATATCCTTTTCTTTTGTTTCATATTCTCATATAGCCATTTGAAAAGTGTGATAGTTCAGTTACTACAGTAATGGGTTACATGTACATACTCTATGCAATATTTAAAATAAACAATTGAAAGGTATCACTTGGGGCTGGTAGGTTTTCAATTCAGTGTTGCTGTGAGAATAACTGCTATTACTACAAAAAGATGAAGCAGTATTTTTCTAAACTGGATTTCTTGTTTTCGATCATGTGTTGTTTTTAGTTAATAATTTAGTAGGGACTCCTTTAAAACCAGATGCAGCAGAACTGATGTGTACCATTAGTATTCATTAGTTCTTTAAAGGGAAAAGTTTGAGAAATCTTCATTTTAAACAACTCAGCTGAAAAATATCAACAATATTATGATTTGTTACACTCATTCAGAAATTGTAAGGATTATTTTCACCAACTATTAGGTGGAAAATGTATTTTATAGGCACTATTATTAGAATGTATTAATGATTTCTAAATAACTATTTTGTTGTTCAATTGAGAACCATAAATGTTTCATATTATGCCTTACTGCTGTTGTATTGCCAATGCAGCAAGAAATTGTAGTTTCAAAAAATAAAACTTTAAATTTTGCACTAGTTTCCCTATAGCCACAGGTATCCTTTACTGAGCATCTTTATGTTATACCAATTAGTATAGCATAAAATCTTAGCTAATAATCCATATTTTAATAGTATGTAGGTTTTAAGTTCTTAATTCTACATGGCAATATTTAAAAAAATCCTGAATTTCCTCTATTGTGACACACTTGGCACATTTTCTCTAGGTATCTTCTCTATTTTATCCACCACACCTCCAGTAACTATGAAATTAAATGTAGATTATTTGCTATAAAATCATCATTGTTTAGACAAACCATAATTTTTATAGCCATCGGTTTTGTTTGGTTACAGAGCTATCAAATAGAAAATCAGACCCCTCCTGCCACACACCCACCTGTCACATCCTCTCTTTCAGGATTTTAATAGTTCTCTCTTACGTTTAATTGTATATTATTTATAACCAGTAGAAAGCCAAGGTTTTCATCTACCAAATGACGTATTATATTTCATTGTGTTTTGATCAGATAATCGTCAATTTCACTTGTAGTACAGCCTTTGTTCCCATGGGAAAGGTAACAACTAGTTTGGATAAATTTGAAACGGCTCTTGTTGCATAGTTAGAAAGCCAGAAAAATTGTGATTGTTAGAGGAAACTATCTGCTATTTTGTATGTTGTTATTCTATGTTCTTTGGTGCATTATTTGATACACTACCACCATTAGTATAAAAACAGTAGGGCGAAGTGTCATCAATAGTTGACAGCAAAAATAATAATATTTGGGTGAAGTACTTTATTTCTTTTTATTCTTTATTATTATAAAAGTAACTAATGTAAAAAAGGAGAACTCTTTAGGTTAGTCAAGGTTAGATTAGGTAAAATAAATAATAATAAAAATATTTCACGAGGCACATGTGAGCAAATCAGAGTAGCTTGTGGGTAAGGTAATTTGGTAGCTTAACATGAGCTGTATGTTCCCCAAGTGATTTACAATTTATAATAGTACTTAGAACCAGAGTAATCAAAAGGGTAATAAAACAATAAAATTTAATTATAAATAGATGAATATTGTTATGAGTTTAAAGCTACTTAGGATAAACAAATGTAGTTTCATGTTGCATTTGAAGTCATTCTAGAAAGAAAAGGGGGTAATTTAGATTTTTTGGTGGTTACGAGGTCTATCAAATTGACCAACTGCATATAGAGTTAGAGTAGAGAAAATAACAGATAAGTTATAAAGTTCTACTGAAAACAAGAATTTGAAATGTACTTTGGAGGTTTTGGAGATTGCACAAATGAAATTTGAGGCTTTTGAGATCAAGAAAAGTATTTTAAATATTAACATGAAAATCACTTGACACTGACTATTCAAAACAAATATTTGATATATTCGTGGACAGATCTTTATTTTAGTTTATTAAAAATACTTCACTAAAAATGATTTTTTGTATGTGAAAGACAATGTTTGCTAAAAGACTGCCATATTTAATGAAGATATACGCACTATATTAAAAGTTGGTTGTATCAAATCTATAAAGACTGAAGGAGTACAAAGAGGCCATGTGGTCAGTCAAATTGACAGAGCCCATGTTGAGAGAGTTAATAAAATCTTGATTATAGTGGATTTGTTAAACTCGGATATCTTTCTTTCAAAGACCATTTTGTTAGCAAACAAATAATAATAATCTGAAGTGATCTGGTTGTTCAAAGTACTTATAAGAAGTATAATATATTGTCAGTTTTAAAATACATAATAAATATAGTAAGAATTATTTTTCATGCTTCATTAAATCCTATTAAATCACAATATACAATCACTGCCACTTTGGCAAAGCATGATGTCAAACTTTCTAAGATTCAACTGGTTTCCTCACCTAAATTTAAGCAATATAAATTTATTGTTTCTACAGAATAATTTTATGTTCAAAGTGTTAATTTGCAGACTCTTATTCAAATTTTTTTCCCCTATTTTCCATCATGTCTAATGACATATTTTGCTCAGATATAAATTTAATTCTGCTATAAACTTGATACGCATAGTTGAATTCCTGCCAAGGTTGTCAGTACTTACGTAGGTCAGACACTATGCTATAACAACTTTGACTTAGAAATATATGTTTGTAGACTCAAGCATTTAGTTTACACATCTGGAGTCAATACAAATTAATTATAACAGTATGTAACATGCTTAATTTACTTTCAGTTTTGCTTTCTTATATAAATTAACCTTTGTGTAGGATTTGTGTGGTGTTATTTTTTAAATCTTTTAATAGTCTACATGTCTTAATCTTCGTTAGTTCGTGTTTAACTCTGAGACCCAGTTGTATCAATTTAAAGAACCTGTTGTATGATTTATGTTGTTGCACATTTAAAAAAACTTTTGAATGAAATAGTTTGAAACTTCAGAATTACATTTTATTGATTATGCGGGTTTTGGAAATAAAATATTTTTATGTGCTATTTGTATACATATGCAACTTTGAAATTTTGAAGAGATTTCATTCAATAGACTAAAGAAATAATTAAAAATGATTACATTTATCATAGATTTTAATTGCCAATATTTATATCTCCCTATGTTCTTTTAAAACTTCCTTAAAAAGTTTTAATTTTACAAAGCTCTAAATTTTGTTCTTGTTTTAAATTGAAAGAAAACACATGCAGCTTACAATCACTGAAATACAATAAAAATCACTCGTTTGCCATACCAAAATCATAATCAAGGCTTCTTTTTTAAAGAAATATTGTTAGTTGAAGGTTTCAATTAATATATGTAATGAGCTTGAAACCTATTTTATATTTACTACTTTTCCTTTTTGCTATTTTCTCTGCCCATTCAAGCAAGTACTTAAGCCGATATAGCTTCAGGTGGACAAGGCCTAACACAGTGGCCTTGTTCACTAAATGAAAACTTAATGTGGTTGAGTGCAGACTGATTTAACTAACTGTACCTCATCCTGATAAACAAAACAAAAAATTATTTTCCTACCATACTGCAATATCATAAGTTGAATGAAGTATGAAGTGATAAAACAAACTTTAAAAAAATAAGAACAGTAATTGTAGTGAAACTTGTTCACGAACACTTTTTGTACTAGTAACATATCACTATCATTTCTGTTCGCTTCTTCACATGAAGCCTTATCAGCTACTGCAGTTCAAAATATTGGAAGAGCTTTTGTGACATGTTTAGATCCGTATCCTTATGACTTCTTAAAGCTGATATATAGGCAATCACAAAACATCATAACAGAGATTGAGAAACAGTGATTAGCTACAAATTGATAAAACTATACTTGAATTAAATTTACCAGGAGAAATTAGTGCTGTTTTGTTTAAAATTAATAGGTTGTCAAGAAATTAATGTCACGTTTTGGGATACTTTCATCCCCCCCCCCCTCCAAAAAAAAAAGTACATCATGTATAATAGTTAAATGAACCACCTAATTGTCAGTATGTGATACACTTTCTACAAATATGTGTTGCAGTAGGCTTAACAATGAAACATACTATTAGGTCATCAAGAAATTAGTGTCGTGTTTTGGAACACTTTCATTAACCACACCTCAAAAAACACACATCATGTTTAATAGTTAAACGAACTGACTAAACGTCACGTTAGCGTAGCCTATATAATGTGTAAAGTTTAGTATACTTTAATCCCTTATAGTAATGGCACACGATGAGACACATTTGGCATGTAATGCTGTTTGAATACAAGAAGAGACACTATAACCATAAAGAATATCAAAGAAGTTTATGGAAATGTTTTCCATGTTTGTAAGTGTCAATGATGGTTCAGCAAATTTGGTTCAGGTGACTTTAGCCTTAAAAACTGTGATGACGGGGGCTGACATGTTGGAATTGATATTGATGCTCCAAAGACGCTTGTTGAGTCTAACCGAAGGTAACACACTCGTGAAAAGGCCCTGAAGTTGCATGTCTCTCTTGAAACAGTACATAAACATCTAAGGAATATGGGAAAACTCCATAAAGAAGGTGTTTGGGTGCCTCATGAACTCTCCAATGATCATCGTTTCCAACGTATGGACATTGCTTTGTCTCTACTGGCGTGTAATGTGAGTGAACCACTTTTGGACAGAATTGTCATCCGATGATGAAAAAAGGATTCTCTATGCGAATATTAAACGCCAAAAACAATTGCTCAGTCCTAAACAAAAACCACTTCTGACCCCAAAACCTGGACTCCATCCGCAGAAAGTGATGCTTTGCATTTGGTGGGACATCAAAGGAGTAATTCCTTTCGAACTCCTCAATCCACAGCAGAGATCTATAGTCAGCAACTGGAACGTTTAAATCAAGCTCTTCATCCTAAACGCCCTTCACTCGTCAGTCGGAAAGGTGTTCTTCTCCACGACAATACACGTTCACCTGTGGCACGTTTGACGCAACACAAGATTATGGAGTTGGGTTGGGACGTTATCCCCACCCACCATATTCTTCAGATATGGCACCATCAGATTACCATATTTTTCGTTCGCTGCAACACCATCTTAATTGGAAAACGTATTCAAATGTGGAAGGCGTTAAAGAGGACATCGACATGTTTTTTGCTTCAAAGCCAAGTGATGTCTTTAATCAGGGTACTAACAACCTGATTGTAAGATGGAAAAGCATCATCGATAAGAATGGAGATTATTTCATTTAATAAATGTTTATGTTTTGATATACAAGTTGTTCGGATTTTTTTCATCTAAAAAAAGCAATATTAATTTTTTGAAGACCTAATATATCAAATTTTGATAAGAATGGTTGATTATCAATGTTTCTAGGATGGAAGGATTGGAACTGAATTTCTTAAGTTTCGTGTTTAAAAATGAATTCCTTGATAGTGACGTTTTAAGTCACTTACGAATATCCAGAGCTTTACACAGTTCTTCTTTTTGTCTTACAATGTATGTTTTTTTGTTTTAGAGCAAAGCCACATTAGGGTATCTGCTATGTCCACCGCGGGGAATCTAACCTCGGAGTTTAGCTCTGTAAGTCCGTAAACTAACCACTGTCCCACAGGGGGACTGCTATTTATGAGCAACTTATTAAAAACTCGACAGTGTTACTCTGTTTATCTAACTCATATTGAACAAAAAACTTTAAATAATTATTTTGAAACGTTGAAAATAGAACCTCCTTTTTATTTCTCTTTACAATAAGGATTATAATGATTTGAAAGTACTCAACGGTTTTGTTGTTCTTGCTCTTGAACCCTAACTTTCACAGAGAAAGAAGACATTTAACTGGCACAACTATTAAAAAGTTTGTTTTTCATAAATCATTCTAAAATACACGAGCCGCTTTATTGTTTAATTTGCTTTTTGTTAAGAGAAAGCGGATATGACGATGACCTAACAAGCTGATCTGTTTTCTTCGAGGTTTCCATTAATCTTGGCACATTTCCAACCAGCTGATTTTTCCTTAAATCCTGACAAGATAATTTAGTAATTTGGAAGATCAGGATAATTGCATTTTTCTCGGTGGTTTGTGGACAACATTTCCCCTTATGTCTGTCGTAGTTGACTGATTAATTGCCCTGTTGGGTGGAGAGCCTATAAAATTCCTTGAAGTGTAAATAATTGACTTCCAGCATTCTTAGGACTGTACTGTTTTATATCGCAATGTATAATATCTCTTCAAACTAAAGCAAAACTGAAACCTAAAGAAGATTACACTTTTTAAAATGACAGCCAAATGCGTTGACCAAGAATCGTGGTCGTAAATATATAATAAACCATTTCTTTCGGGAGTGAGATTTTATAACGACACCTAAAGATTAAATGAAATTAAATTTGTAAGTTACTTAAATTTCAAGGTTTTGCGATAAAACGTAAGCAGTCGTTCCTTGCTCATAAAAGTTATAAATGCATAAAATGTGTGACATTAAACTTTAAGTATCGGTACACATGTGTGAGAAACGATTACTATTGTTAGTTCAAAACACACCTAGTACAACCAACCTTGTCATAGTAACGCAGACAAAATCATTTATAATTTCAAGGCTTAATTAAAGCGTACAATGAACAACAGTGTGTTTGTTGTTGTTGTTTTTCTTTTGCACAAATCTAAGTAAGGACTATCTGAGCTAGCATTTTTATTTTTGAACCGATAAACTAGAGAGAAAGTAACTAGTCAACACCATCCACCACCAAATCTTGGGACACTATCGTGAAAACTGATTCTTCAGACGTGACCGTCACACCTAAAGCGCACTCATGACTCAAAAGTGCTGAACCTAATTTTATTTGTACGCTAACAAAAAGCAAACAATGGGCATACAGATCCACAGCCAACAACTGGGCCACGCTTGGTTACGGTTTGTTCGTTTGTTTGTTGAATTTTGTGCAAAGCTGCATTAGCCGTCCCCAGTTTTGAAGTGAAAAACTAGAAAAAAGGCAACCAGTCAACACCACCCACCGCCAACACTTGGGCTACTCTTTATCAACAAAAAGTGGGATTAATCCTTACAATATAATGCCCTCATGAATGAAAACGCAAACACTTACGGTGACGGGGTTAAATCCTGCGACCCAAGTCGAGTGTCCTAACTATCCGGTTGGGTTAGGCCCATTCGGCTACGAACAACAAAAACTAACACTATAACAAATTATGCTATACTTTTAATATGTTTAATTGTTTTCATACAATTCTTGGTGGACTTATGAGGTTAGATCTGTAATGTCACCAATATCTTACAGTTTCAAAACTTCACTTTTCTTGTATTCATTAAAGCCCTTCAGTGGGACAGCGATAAGTTTACGGACTTACTTCGCTAAAATACGGGTTTCGATTCCCTGCGGTGGACACAACAGATGGCCTAATGTGGCTTTGTTCTAAAATAAAAAGTAACAACAAATTATTCATAAAGGTAAAATTACATATTACTTACTTCAAGTTCACTTCTTTGTTTCGCTTAATGTCATGCTCGTTCAACCAATCTTGTTCGTGTCATGATTAATCTCAGGTAACTGTGTAATCAGTTTGAGTTTACAAAAGATCCCTTCTCCACTAGGAAAAATGTAATTCTTTGTGAAACAAAGGGGATGTTTACACTTTTCGGAGTAATTTTAGGCCTGCAATTCATGTTCCAGCAAGTCTCTTTAGTTCATTTTTGGCAAGTCGACAACAATGCAGTTCAAAAAACGGGGACAAAGAGCTCCGTTCCTATTGATACCGAATCCTCTTTTCCACTGACTCAAAGATTGTGTTGGCATTTTTTTTTGGACTTTGAAGGTATTGCTTTAGAACTGGGGTAGGCTCATAACAACTATCATATGAAAAATGCGCATTCTATTTATGAATTGATCACCTGTTCTTACGTAATTATTCCAATAATTTATATCTCCATTATAACCACTCGTGCCATCCCACAAGACTCTTCACAAATATGAGGCCTGGAATGTCCTGGTAGTTAGGGTGCTCGACTCGTAATCTGCGGGTCGCGGGTTCGAATCCCCGTCACACCAAACGTCTTCGCCTTTTCAGCCGTGGGGGCGTTATAACGTGATGGTCAATACCACTATTCGTTGGTAAAAGAGTAGCACAAGAATTGGCGGTGGGTGGTGATCTAGCTGCCTTCCCTCTAGTATTTCACTGCTAAATTAGATACGGCTAGCGCAGATAGCCCTCGTGTAGCTTTGCGCGAAATTCATAACAAACAGACACATATATGAAACTTAGCGTTTTTCGCTTTCGTTCCGGAAAAAGACTATGTAATTGGATCTTGTTAGAGTACTGTCTACTGCATCGATTGCTTTCATTCTGGAACAAGACTTTGTGACTGGATCTTGTTAGAGTACTGTCTACTGCATCGATTGCTTTCATTCTGGAACAAGACTTTGTGACTGGATCTTGTTAGAGTACTGTCTACTGCATCGATTGCTTTCATTCTGGAACAAGACTTTGTGACTGGATCTTGTTAGAGTACTGTCTACTGCATCGATTGCTTTCATTCTGGAACAAGACTTTGTGACTGGATCTTGTGAAAGTAGTGGCTTCTGTAGTGGAGACGGAGCATTTTAGAACTCTCCATCTCTAATAGAAGTACACGAACAGTATCAATTTTACTTTTCCATCATACGTGACGCAGTGGCTTCACACTTCATGGGAAATATAGCATCTTGTATCAATGCCTCCCAATGATCAGTTAAAACAGAAAATGAAATGAATATTGAACAGCGTCACTGCCTTGGTGCAACAGTAGCTGCACCGCTCAACACGAGATTCTGAGAGTGAATATTGCATGGTACAGAACACCATAGTTTTTTGTGTTTTGAAATAGTGCTTATGGATTTATTGCATAATATTTTTTTAATGTAGAATGTTTTCATACAGGATCAAACATGGTCATGTGTCCAACAGATTTGTTTTCAGACAGCATCAAACATGACTGTGTGTCCTACAGATTTCAGGAAATTCTTATTTCCGAATGTATAGAACTTCTTGTGATTTCCACCAATACCAATATTTCCATGAACAAGTCATTTAAGTCTCTTGTTTAATCTGTTGACTGGTAGATCTTCAGTCGAAATTCTAACATTTTACAGATGACTCTCTGAGTTGCCCCCCAGTGGTACAGCGGTATGTAAAACGCTAGAATCCTGGTTTCGATACCCGTGGCGGGCAGAGCACAGATAGCCCATTGTGTAGCTTCGTGCTTAATTACAAACAAACTCTGAGTTTTTATATCAAATTTTTTACATCCTTTGTTTCGCTTGAAGAGAGTGGAAAGTTAGCTGAGCCGAAATCGTACAACAGAAAACACAAACAAATAAAAAAGAATTGAGTCGCGTGACACCGAATGGTAAACCCATTGTCTTGACATTTCTCGTCTGTGGGCAAACATCGTCGTGTGTTATAACTTGTTATGAATTTCCTTCTTTCTTTTGTCGTTTTTGAGAAAGTTAAATGCCCCTAGTTATAATGGACTAACTTCGACCACCAACTGTCGTACCTTTGAGCTGGTCCTTGTCCTAACAAGATCACCCGAGTCAAACACACCGGCATTTTTCGATTTCCGTCATCTTTACGACTTTAGAATCGTCATTGTCTTCTGTATTTATTTAGTTTTTAAGACAGTATTGTGGTTGTTGTTAAGCATGAAGATACATAAAGAGTCATCTGTCCTCTTCCCACCGTGGGTATCGAAAACCGATTTTTAGCATCATAAGTCCACAAACTTACCGCTGAGCCACCAGGAGGGATGAGGTAGAGGGTGCTAAGACAGTATATCAGGAAGATGTAGCATTGATCTTCTTTGCTTGTTTTGGCAGCAGTAGTTTCTTGTCTCGTTTTAAGGGAAGATTTTTCACTTCTATTTTGTTGTGTCACAGTACAACAACTTGAGAACAGCGCCCCTTCGGTTTTCCAAATTTGATTTCTTTTTGTGATATCAATCACTAGACATACGGAGTCTCCCATCTACCATGTTTCTCCCCAATTCACTGTTTAACCACTTTGAGTCATTACTGTCCTAGTTGTCACAACTTTAGGTACTTTGCACTTATTACAGATTAAAATATAATTTTATTGGAATATTTCGAATTCTGCATGCTTCCAGAAAACAGCAACAACTAGAGGGGCACTCAGTAGAGCGCATACCTCTGTCATGCTTGGTTCTAAAAAAATACGAAAATGTGTCTATATATGTCCGTCTTTATCAACGGACACGGACCATTTTTGGCAAGTTTATTCAAAATATAATATTTTGGACTGAGTTATGGTGGAGCAAAAACAGTGTGAAAAATTGGTCCCCATGTTAAGAGATAGGGATTTGGGATTTTCTTGACCTTTGATCTTCACTTCCGAAAACTAATCATTTAAAGTTCCATCATAGTCCAAACGTATATCAACTTCCGTCCAAATCCATTCAGCCATTTTCAAGAAATATTGCTAAAAACACACAAACAAACACAAAGGGGTGAAAGCATAACCTCCGTCCACCTTAGGTAGCAGAGGTAAAAAACAGTTGTAGTTTGCCAAGCTCGCTCCTAGCTTATATACCGTAGTGTCCTAGTTTCCAGAATGATTTTTTAAATGTCTAATTACTTGTGACTTGTTGACGATGAATTTCAACAATAAACAAACAGCACACATTCCACTTGCTTTAAAATAATATATTAAAACAAGTCAAACGTATATACAAATGTTCGTTACATAGTTAATCGCCACAGTTGTGTCCAGAGCTTTAACTAATCGTTTCTTTCGTTAAAGTCGACGCAGTCTGGTTCAGTTACTTTAGAATACAATTGACAAGACGAATTATTATTCTCTGCTCTGTTGTTACAATACAGTCAGTGATAATTCCACTTAGTTACACTGTTGGTTACCACAGTTCTATTCAGAGCTTTAAGTAATTGTCTATTTTCGTCAAAATCCACGTAGGTTGTTTCAGTTACTTTAGAACACAATTGATAAGATGAATTATTTCTTGTCTACTCTGTTATTACAATACAATCTGTGATAATTTGACTTTAGAAATCGCCACTATACGCCCTTTACGGCTATACTTACAATCACTGAGTCGAGATCTATCTACCTATCTAACATACTATGTCTTTCTATATAACTAACTCGAACTACATTTTGTACGCGTATTTATATCGCGAAAGAGGTCTAGAAACGCTATGAGATCTTATGATGCAATAATACTGAATCAAACCAACGAGAAAACTTAGAAGGTTCTAGTAACATGACGCAATAATATAACAAGCTCCAATTCACAACAATTCAACTACACAGCATATGATTCGTACACAGTTACCTAAACAAACCGGGAACAAACTAGCGCTTCTAAAGATAACTAAATTTAACACTCGTACTATACTTAAACCATCCGAATCATAACACTCGCATTAACTTAAACAGTCGTGTATATCTAACAAAGGGACACCCCTGTGCGTATTTTATATCAACAGTTCTAGTATTTTAATTATTTGGTTCTTTATTTGGATTTTTCACAGTGTTTTAGCTGTTGAAAGACTTTCAAAAAAACTTAGCAAGTTAATAAAGAAAATAAAGTTTTTGTCCGTGCTATTTCTGAAACTTACTAATATTTCTTCCTCATCTTGGGGCATCAAGAACTGTACAGGGCAATATCTATGTGTCCGTAAAATGTCTGAAACAGTGTTACCTTCCAAATATACTCAAAGAAAGATCTTACCAGTAACACAATTTAACGACTGTTTAATTCTGATCAACTGACACTTTCACATTATAGGGGGTAAAGATTGACCTCTCTTGCAGAGATATGATGCTTATTGGTCTTTCTGACAGAGATATGATACCCATTGACCTCTCTGACAGAGGTATGATTTCATTAACCTCTCTGACAGAAATGTGATA
>NW_013666087.1:218256-240873 GCF_000517525.1 Limulus polyphemus
CTTCAAAGCCAAGTGATTTGTTTAATCATGGCATTAACAACCTTATTGTAAGATGGAAAAGCATCAATGATAAGAATGGAGTCTATTTCATTTAATAAATATTTTGTTTGATATGTAAGTTGTTCGGGTTTTTCCGTCTAAGAAAAAGGGACATTAATTTCTTGATGGCCTTAAATTATAACTTTCTTCCTAGGGGACTACGAGAGCCATATTATGCCCAGAAAAAACTTTAGGAAATTTGCAGTACTAATGATTTTGTTGCAGGCATACTAAATTCAACCCAAAATTCAAATTAACACTACATTCTGTATCTAGTCCTTCAGGGATTTTCAAGAATTATAAGTGTGTACTATAATATTATTCCAACCATATGTTCATGTAGACATGATGGGGGGGGGGGGGTATGTTTGGCAATTCTCAAACTTCAGGCAAGTTTTCCTTTGACTTGTCTGTGTCTTATATGCCTATTTGAGTGTTATACTTAAAAAGAATGATCAGTTGGGGTTTATTTCTTGGACATTGCTATAATATGTCAAAAAACAAACTTCATTGTTAATCTTTTTCTTTTCAAAGATTTTCTGTTAAAATATTTGTGACGTCGATTCAGCTAAGTTGACTGATATAACTCCCTTTTTAAGTCTAAATCTTCTATTAGTAGATGCAAAGCTGTACCATTAAAGTTCTTAACTTTTTTTTTAATTATTAATTAAAGCTTTGCAACCAATAGGCCTGAAATTTGTCATAAAATCACTTGAACTGCAGATTTTGTATGCCACATTCATGTTTAATTCCTCCAGTTGTCGGATTCAAAATCAGAGACATAAAAATGGCACTTCAAAACTGTCTTGTCTCCTAAATGCCATTGCCTAAGAGACCTTTCATTCAACACCAGAATTCATCATTTGAAACACTATTTATGTATGCTGTATAATGCTTTAAAAGTTATGGTTTAAATGCCAAAAGATGGCTAAATATTAGAAGCTAATAGGTCATGATGGTATATATTACAAATTTTATGTCTGTTTGGTTCTTTAAACCATACTTATGATAATGTGCTTGATGTTAGAAGAACATATAGTTTCAATAAATCAACCTAACTCAAAAATACAATATGCCCACCATAAGTGATTTTCAAAGGTCCACATTTCAAAAGTGCTTAGATTATAGTTTATCATATTTTTATGATAGCATGCTTTCAGGCTTTTTTAAAAACTGACACTAAATTATATTATGTCAAAATTAACAAAAGCTGAAAGTATTTCATTTTGTGATAAATATATATAATATATATATAATTCACTTTGTTATAAGAAACTGATTTTTAATGTTTAGGAACTGAGGAATGTCAGGTTAGCAATCCTTACTTGTCCATTTGAACCACCGAAACCCAAGACCAAACACAAGTTAGATGTTACTTCAGTTGAAGATTATCGAGCTTTGAGGAAGTATGAACAAGAGAAATTTGAAGAGATGGTACAACAGGTAATATTTTTATAGCTCAATACATTTTAATCTTGTCACACCTACATGTGAAATTTAAAAATTTGACTAAAATATTATTGTACTTCCCAATTTTTTTTTTTACTCATTGAAATATTTCTATGGTGTATTTCACAAAGAAAATGAAAAATGTTCTAATTGTTATTACTGTGCAATTTTGAGGACCCTCTTATGTAAACAACTTGTTTACCAATATATTTGTTATTTTTATTTTTTAGTGTTTTTAAATTATCTCTTAAGGCCCGGCATGGCCAGTTGGTTAGGGCGCTCGACTTGTAATCTGCGGGTCACAGGTTCAAATCCCCGTCACCCCAAACATGCTTGCCCATTCAGCTGTGGGGGCGTTATAATGTGACGGTCAATCCCACTATTCGTTGGTAAAAGAGTAGCCCTAAGCATTGGAGATGGGTGGTGATGACTAGCTGTCTTCTCTCTATTCTTACACTACTAAACTAGGAACGGCTAGAGCAGATAGCCCTCGTGTAGCTTTACGTGAAATCCATAACAAACAAACAAATTATCTCTTGTAAACATAATGAACCATGTTGTGTGTTATTTTTCTTCTCTATCAGTGACTTTGTTGCTACAAGTACTTTGGACTGTAGATCTGACCACTCCTGATGAGGGTCAGCTTTGAAAATATCTGGAGCTGAAAGCTAAACACTGTTAGATATAGCAGATTTAGATATGTCTGTATCACTATGAATAAAATTATTTTAATATTAGTTTGTGCTTTGTTGATGTATTAGTTAGTCGGGATTCCTGTGTAGTTAACAAAGGGTCTGAACATGAATTTTTGAAAACTGTAGTATCTTTTATTACAAGCTTTTGTGAGAATGGCAAGGTCAGTTGTAGACCACATATCTTGGAAATGCTTTCAACAGACCTACCATACATGAATGTTGACTGATGAGACCACATGTAAGCATTCTAGAAGCATAAAATTATATTGGAACTACATCAGAAGACTTGACAGGTATTTTTTTCTGATGGAATTACTGTGATTCCAACTTTTCTGCTCATCTTTTTCATGAAAATAACTGTTTCCTTTCATGGTGTGGCTTTAAGTTTGTGAGACTTGAACTTGTGTAACATTAACCTCCACTTTTCAGATAATGGTATTATTCTTGATTAGCTTGGAGTTTGGTTTCATAGCCCATTGAATTCCGTAAATGCCTTGCTATGAGAGCATTCACTCTTCCAAGGTGATCTTGTTTGATGTGTTTTGTCCTAGTTATACGGTTATCAATATATCCTTCTTCAAAAAGAGCTGTGACGAAATGACCTAATCATAAGTTACCATGGCAGGATTGCACTGGGAAATGGTTGGTAATTTGCTGTGAACCAAATATATTTGTATGCCAAATATTGCATTCCATTAACCATTTGTCCCACCATTCCACTGATAATAGTCTGTGAATGTTGAGGGTATTATATGATTTTAAACACAGACTACGTATGGATTTAATGGTGGAATTTAAAAGTTTAGCCCACAGGAGATGAGAATGTAACATATACTGTGCTTCTCAATAAAGTCTGTTTTAATGATAAGAAAATAGCAGGGTACAACATATAATTATAAGTACTTGCTTATTTTGTTGTTGTTTTTTCATATGTATAGGTTAAAGACACTGGTGCAAATCTAGCTATCTGCCAGTGGGGTTTTGATGATGAAGCCAACCATTTACTACTGCAGAAGGAGCTGCCAGCTGTACGCTGGGTAGGAGGACCTGAAATTGAAGTATGTCATTTTTTAATTGAATAATATCAGTCTTGGGTATAGGATACACAATAAGTAAAAAGGGGTTTAATTAAATTCTAACTTATTCTACCGCTGTGCTTTAAAGGATTTCATTTCTTTTTTGCCAGGTTTTACAGAAAAAAAAACTAATGGTTAGGAGTGTATAGAATTGTTAGTTTTCTTGATAAAATTAACATTCCGAGGCAGCAATGTTGATATAGCAAAGAAAGTTTTGGAATATTAAGGTTCTATTTTATTTATTATTTTATTTTGTGTGTGTGTGAAGAACTGATAGGAAACTACCAGTACTGCTTTGTTTTATCTTCTCCATATATAACTTATTGATTTATAGTCATAATACTGAATATATGAAAAAAACAGTGTTTATAAAATCTCACAAACATTAAAATAGTAAAACAAAATGAAACAGTACTCATGAATGCTTTGCAAATTGAAATTTAGTGTGTCATAGACAAATAAATATTTCAAAACTTTTCAGATAATCATAAACTGTATTTTTACTGTGATTTTTAATGTCTCTGATATTTATCATTAATAAAAGTTCTATAGAAAATTTACTTAATGAAGATATGAAAATATGTAAGAGATATCCTGTATACATAAAAGTTATCCCTTTTCAACCATGTATCTCTTTACTTACAAGAGCAAATTATATCATTAAGTTTTAAAAAATTCAGTCTTATCTTTCCCCTCAGATTGCTTCTAAATTAATATTGTTACGTCTCTGTATGTTTGTTTGTTAATTTTCCTGCGATACAAGTCCTTTCTTAAATAAAATTAGTTTATTCTTCCTCAATACAACTTTGCAACACACTTAATTTCCACAGTTACTTTAACTTAAACACATGCTATAATTCACAACAATTCACTCACTTTACTTCTGAGCTTGACTTAATTGTCCGTCTCTATCTCTGCCTGTCAGCAACTATAGTTCTGATCTCTGAATCTGCTATCCTTGGTTCCCACCAACCGTAACTGCTGTCCTTGGTTCCCCACTATCCGCTTGTCTCCTTTGTCTAGCACACTTATATACGATAATACCGCCTGCGTAGCCTCTTCGAGAATCTTCTAGACACTCATCTCATGCTACCAGCGTCACCTGGCTTCCGCTGTCGTAACACACTGGCATTTTTCGCGAATCTTCTAGATACTCATTACGTGTTACCAACGTCACGTGACTTCCGCTTTTGTAACAATGTGGTTGAAACGTTCATATCTGAAATTTTGTTTTGGATAAAGTAAGTTAAAAAAACTATCTAAACTTCTAACCCTAATTTTGATTTTCTTCTGCAGGAACCCTTGTAACTTTTATCTGAAAAATAAAAAATATATGCACTTCTCACCTGTGTAAATAAAAACTTGTCAGCCTACAAAACAAAGTTGTGAAAACTGTTAAATTCAATTTGCTGTACTTTTATGTTTTACAACTTTCAAGCTACTAAGACTTAACAAAATTATAAAATTATTGTCTAGAATCTTGTATTATTGTATTTTTCATAATCTACTCCTTTCTTCCTTATATGAATTGTACACTTGTAAACTTTGGAGTTATTTTGTCGGGACTTTTGCTTGATTGCATACCTTCAGCTATCTAATTATATTTTTGGTATGCTAAATGAAAGTAATAGATTAATTCTGTTGATCTTATGCTTCTTCTTTTATTTTGTTAAAGTAATGTCTTTGGCAGTTCATTTGCTGGCTCTACAAACACTTCTGTTTGTAAATTGAAACTGGAAAGGCATAAGGTGGACTTTGTTCTGTCATGGGCTTAAAGATAGTGGTGGAATTTCTTCAAACTGCTTTATATAATTCTAAAAGGAGTACGGAGATAGGATTTATCTTATTATAAAAGTTACATGTTTATGTTAGTTTTGATGTTTTATAACATACTTTATTGAAATATGATTTGTTCAGAAAAGAGGGCTAGCATATGATGTCATGAGGCCTGTGATTATATTAGTGCCAATAAGTGTATTTTCAGTGATTACACAAGGAAAAATATCAGAAATTGTTGTATAGTGTTTTATTTCCAATTATATCTTGATCTGATCAAGAAATGTATATATCTTGTTAGCTTATTGCTATTGCCACTGGTGGTAGAATCGTTCCTCGGTTTAGTGAGCTAACTCCTGAGAAACTTGGTAAAGCAGGCCTTGTGAGAGAGCTGTCTTTCGGAACAACCAAGGATCGAATGCTGGTAATAGAAGAATGCCACAATTCTAGAGCTGTTACAATCTTCATTAGAGGAGGAAACAAAATGGTAAGTTGTGGAATATGTATGTGAAAATAGATATAAAGTGGGAGGGTGATATAGAAAAATGGTTAGAATTTCACATGGACATTCAATATATATATATATATATAATCTGTGTTAAAATATTTATTATACTTGATACCGCTCCATGTCAAGTGAATGCCACTGTGGAATATTTCTCAGTAAAACTTACAGGAAGTAATTAAATATGGAAACATATTTAACTAACAACTATAATATAGTATTTTAATTAAATTGCTTTTGTTTTTAATATATATGTATGTGTGTGTGTATTACTTTTTTGCTACTTCATTCTAATAAACCCATTTTAAGAACTGAATTTTGAAGATTAAAGAATATTGCTGTGGTAGGGTATCGAGAAATTTTGTTTTCATGGGTTGAAATTGGTTAGCCTTGGTGAGATCGGTTGGAAAGTTTTAAGTATTTATTGGCCTCGTATTCTTTAAATTTCTCTATACCTAATTATTACCATTTATGCATGTTAAAGTTTAATAAATGATGCAAAGTATACTTGATGCTTAAGAAATGTAAGTAAAGCGTGATTAACCCATTGCCAAATGGATAATACTGTTTATAATTATCCATATGTTAAAAGGTGCATGTTATAATCATTTCACATTTATGTTCAAAAACTAAACTAATTTATTATTAATGTATATTAATAAAATTAGCATCAAACCATAGTTAATAATTCAAATATTTATACTAAAGTTTTTATTTCAAAAGGAAATGTTTCAATAAATTCTCATTATTGTCTACTCTGAATCATGTGACAAATCTAGCACTCTGATTCCCCCCTTTTAGATTTTTTTTCCCCATCCCTTTTATACTTTTCAGACTGTTCAACAAGTAAGAAACACAAACTAGATGCTTGCAGGCTGGAAAATCAAATAAGAAACTCCTGTCTCCTTGATTTGTTGAGACATAAAAAAAGCTAATTTCACTGTACTGCCCTCTCTCATTTCTATATATTTTTTAGATTAAAGGTCGTAGTTTGCAGTAAAATTTTGAAGTGTTCAATATTAAGGTGATGTCCTAGCAATAATGTAATCTTTTTAACTTATTTATAGGTTAGTTAGAAAGCGAGATGAATTATAATAGTATTGGGACATTATTCTAGTGTCTAAATTATTTTTGAACAATCAACATGGTGAGAGAAAAGATTAGCACCAGAGAGCAAACAATCTCAAAGCTAAATTAAGTGCTAAATTTCTTGACTTTTATGTATATTTTTATTTATTGATGTATACTTTTTAATAAAAGTAACTAAAATGTAAGGATTAAAACATATTAGGTAAGAAAAATTTGAAATTGTGTAATGTAAGTTGTTTGACACTGTGCGATGTAACTGGGAACTTTGTTTAGCCTACATTTTCTGCTGTTAGTTGTCACGGTACTAAAGACAGTTTAAAGTATAGTAGGAGAGCAACAAAACTAAAAGAGACCATATATCAAAAGATTTGAAACCTTAAACTTTTAGGATAGATAAGTTTGTACTTCAGTTTTTATAGGGCCCAGCATGACCGGGTAGTTAGGGTGCTCGACTCGCAATCTGAGGGTCGTGGGTTCGAATCACTGTCACACAAAACATGCTCACCCTTTCAGCCATGTGGGGCATTATAATGTGATGGTCAATCCCACTATTTGTTGGTAAAAGAGTGCCCCAAGAGTTGGCAGTGGGTGGTGATGGACTAGCTGCCTTCCCTCTAGTCTTACACTGCTAACTTAGGGACACAGCCCTCGTGTAGCTTTGCACAGAATTAAAAAAAAAGGGTTTTATATTATCAAAATTATATTTTCTTAATTTTAAAAGGAAATATTTAAATCACTTCTCAATCTGCATCTCTGAAACACATGACTCAGTGGTGTCATGACTTCTTAGTTTTTGAGTTCTTCCCTTCAGAATATTCAAGCAATTAGAAACACACATAATGGATATTGACAAGCTAGAATATAAAATTTCAACTCGTATTAATACACCCCTCCCATATTATCTGTCTTGTAAGAAATGTCTGTAATTCTTTTTGATACTGTTACTGGATATGTTTATAACCAGTAGAAAGAAAATATTTTAAACTACATAAACCAGATGATTGTCTGTTTGTTTTAGTGGTTGAAGCTGATAGTTCCTCAGGATTGCTTGATGTATTTAGACTAAAGGCAATGCTGTGAACAGTAATGGAATTTTTTAGATATATTTATAGGTTAGTTAGAAAGAGGGATAAATTGTAGTAGTTTTGGAATATTCTCTTCTGGTGCAACTTATAGTTCTTGGGTTTTTGAAATGCATATTTGAAAGCTACATGAATTATTTTTGTTTAACCAACAAAGTGAGTTAAAAAAACAGGCTTACTAAACCATGTACCTGAATGCACTGGGACTCAAGGCCAAAGTTAATACTAACGAACTTGAATTTTTAGTATATGTTTTGTAACAAAAGTAGCTAAAGAAAAAAATATTGCTCATTTAGGATGTTGTAGAACTTTTTATAAATGAAGTATGAAAAGTGTAAGACGAAACATAATATTTTTATTCGTCGCGAGAAAATCACCTTTCACTCAGATTGACTTAGTAAAGCCTTCACAACCACATATTTAGTACAAATACTTTTATTAAAATATCTGATTTTTTGTGTACAGCAGACTTGTAATGGTTACTAAAAGCTATCCAAATTTTGTGAAGATACATTTAGTAACTTCTGAATTATACTAAACATTTCTGTGTGGCTTCACAGAAACGGGGTTGGTACAATGGGCTGGTGCTATTAATAGAGGGTCGTGCTAAGTATATAGTTTGGAAGAGCTAGAAGGCACTTCCATGATCATAACATAGTCTGATCTCGTAATGTTGAAATCTGCTTATCATTAATAGCATCAAAGTCTGTCTGAATATTGAATTAAGAAAAATATAAAGTTCTCGAATAGTTTAACATCAGAATAGAAATTAAGAGTATTGGGATGCAGAATTTTTTATTTTAAAACTAATGTACAAAATATAAATAAAATTAAATATTACCGTATTTAGTTGTTTAGAGTAAGTTTCCTTATATATATTAAAAAAAAGAAAAATTAATTTGTTGGTTTCAGATAGTAGAAGAAGCAAAACGAAGCCTCCACGATGCTCTTTGTGTTATCAGAAATCTTGTGAAAGATAACCATGTGGTTTATGGAGGTGGTGCTGCTGAGATTGCCTGTGCTCTGGCTGTTAGTGAACAAGCAGACAAGGTAAGGTGGATATTGTTGTTATAATAGAATTCTCTTTATTCTGATTCTCAGAATTATAAATAATAATCAAATTTGTTCCTTGTCTTTGACATTGAAATCCCAAGTATTGTACAAAAAATGTATGACTGTGGATGTTTTTGTACATAAGGTAAGGTGTAAATCCCTGTCTCTTAACTAACCCTTTTGGTAATGATATTATGTATGGGCACTCTGTGTTCAAAATTTAATTAAAAATATAACTAATCTATTTCAATAATTTTGTGCCAGAAAATAGTGTAGAAAGAACATTTAAACACATAGTATGTTTTTTTGTTAATTTGGTAAATAATTCAAAATACTTTGGAGCTTTAGTTTTTTTAGTTTCGGTCAACTTCTAAACTATGAGTGATGTATATTCTTTCTTATTTGTTTTTTTATTGTTGTTTCTTATGTCTACCATTACTTATATTTATGTCCACCAATAAACTACACAGCATTACAAAATATGTGTATCTCTAAAGTTCTTAGAGATTGTATGAGCTGAGTTATGATTTTATATTTCATTGGTTGAATTTACAGAAAAAAATGTATCAGAATAAAATAGCAAAAAATTTGTACATGTTAATAAAGATAAAAACGAGTTAAAATTAATATTATATGCTGACTGTATTAGAATAAAAACAGACAGAAAACAATTAGCTTTATTGAACTAAAATATCATTAGATACACTTGCATGGTTTTAGGCACATTAAAATAATATGAAAAATATGATATCTTTTGTTTTTTAAAAATAATGTGTATCACGAGTTAAAAAAAATCCTACAAATATTAAATATAATTATGATAATAAGCAAACTTGTGAACATGTTGTAATTTGTCTTTTTTTGTTTTTCATCTTCCTCTGTAGCCACTTAATAAGTTCAAATGTATATACTTTTTTTTTTTTTGCATTGAAACTACATATTTGCTAGATAATTTGTATTAAGTTTCTTGCAGTATGATTTGGTAGTTGTTTTTCTTCTTTGAAACTAAAAACACTTGGTGTTTTGATTCAACACATTTGGTCCCCAAAGAGTTAATTTCACAGGGTGGTCAGCCTCTAATGGAGGTATCTGATCGCAACACCCAATCTTCTATTTGAACCTTTTACTGCAGCAAATTCATTAAAAAGTAATAAAACATCCTTTGTTTTGGTAGCTGTCATTAAGTTATTCAAATAAAAGAAGATTCTATATCCTTGTTGTTGGAGAAAATATTTAATCATAGAAAATTGCATGATCTTTGTTATTTGTGAAGAAGTCATTAAGATGTGGCTCATTTTACCATGGTTTAATAACCTGATAAGCAGGTAATGTCCTGCCAGATAAGTTTAGCAGTAGGTAGCATATAATTATAGAACTGATTTTCTATCTCAGTATTCATTGTTCATTCTTTATAATAATAATAAAAAAATTTTAGGCAAAAGGAAATGGTGTTAGAAGAAATAAAGTACATATGGGTGGTCAACCTCTAATGGAGATATCTGATCGCAACTCTCAATCTCCTATTTGAACCTTTTACTGCGGCAAATTCATTAAAAAGTAATAAAAATCATTTTTGCATTTTATTTGAAAAATATTTATTTGATATTCATATCTTCTAAGACTATCAAAAATATTAGTATCAATACAAAAATAAGTTAAAAATCATAATATATGCTTTTATGTAGTATACGAAAAATATGCTTTTTCTTAAGTTTTAACAAGTACTCACTATTGATAATTTCCAATACTTAGGGGTGGTATGAAGAAAAGTAGTCTTTAGTTTTAAGTGATGAGTGGATAGTTTTCACTCTCAGGTGTTTATATATTATTATCACTCATGTAAGTTTCACACCCTTACAATATAGGGACTTTTGCACCATTGCTGCATGTTTAATTTTGAAGAAACTGTAATATGGTTTCACATTGCTACAAATTGGAGTGTTTCAAGATACGAATTAAAAATCTCATTTCCTCCAAAGAATCCAAGAAAATGAAAATATGGCATTGGGAAGCTGAAAAAGAAGAGCAACAAATATAGGACAAGAATGTTTTGTGTCCAACAAGCTTTCCAAAATTTTTCCCATTTAACACAGAAGTTCTTGTTATCAATCCAGACTTTCCATAACAGATTCAAGGCTATCTTTCCCATTTAGCACAGAAGTTCTTGTTATCAACCCAGACTTTCCATAACAGATTCAAGGCTATCTTTCCAATTTAGCACAGAAATTCTTGTTCTCAACCCAGACTTTCATAATAGATTCAAGGCTATCTTTTCCATTCAGCACAGAAGTTCTTGTTATCAACCCAGACTTTCCATAACAGATTCAAGGCTATCTTTCCAATTTAGCACAGAAATTCTTGTTCCCAACCCAGACTTTCCATAATAGATTCAAGGCTATCTTGTGTTCACAGAAAGTCTGGATTGGGATATCTTTGACTCAGGGTTGGATTATTCAAGACTGGGTACCACAGCTCTCTATAGATCAGTCCTAGACTTGTCTTAATTTCATGAACCATCATGTCGGTTTGAGAATGAGCTTGGTAGCACTTAAAACATTAAAATAGCTAAACACAGTCATTAGGGCTTTTTTTTTCATCATCATCCTGAGCAACATCAGCTTCAATGGCCACAGATTAACCCTTTTTTGACAATTGTGAGCTAGACCTTTACAAGAGTGTATTAGCACCAACTTTGTCAGTATGGGAAACTGTTGTCCACATCATGCTTGAATCATTAAGGACATCATTTGAAAGGAGGCTACTTTTCCCTGTAGGGTGGAACACTAAGTTTCCAAATCCTATTTCAGTCCATTCTGTTCAACTCATGATTCTCTATGAGCTGGGAGATGGCTTTTTGAAGGAATCAAACTGCTTGTTACAGATCTTTATCTGGAAACTCAGTAGGAACATATGTAGGCAGTGGTAAATGCTTTTGAAAGAAATAGTGGCTGTTACTAAGATTTGTTTTCCTATTGAATTTCAGGAAAATTTCCATACGACCAAAATGTCCCATTTTAAATGGTATCCTCTTCCATGTTTAAGTTATGCAATGACATGCTGTGACAATATGAGTACAGTCTGTATTTATGTTTAAGAATATAAAAGAAATAAAGGATCCAACTGTAAGTTGATTACTTACTATTGAACTGTTATTTGTTATGTTCATAACAAATTTTGATTAGTATATTTTCTTCCAGTCATATATACTGTAGTTTTGTCTACTGCAACTGACACACCAACAACAACATCAAAAACCTTTCATCGTGGATTATGACGTCACAGTAGAACTTGCCATATTTTTAATTTAATGAGTAAATTTTTGATAACCTATTTATAGTTCACCAGTAAGAAAATGTATGAAAATATTCTTGTTGGAGCATTTGCAGTCTTGTTGTGAGGATATTAATGTCATTGGAAAATAAGAAATATTCAGCATTCTTCAAAAACTTAACATTAATAAATGAATATTATTGAAGTTAGGCCTTCAAATATAACTCATTCATTGAATTTAATAGATTTTGTCATATTCATTTGAGATGTATATGAACTTTTTTTTTCTTGTATTTTTATATAATTTTTTATCAGTATTGTTTGTGGGTGTGAAGGTTCATGGTTTTAGGTATATTATTTACTGTTTACCTGTACACGTACTAAATGTTGGGGAAGTGTTTTATTAACCCTAATATGTATGGGTGTGTTTATTAAAGATCTTGTATATATGGATTAATTTAACATTTTGGTGTTGATGTGCTTCCTTGTATGCTTCTTTATTCTTATGAAGATATTGAATGAATTAGAATGCTATCTAATTAGCTCTAAAATACTGTTTCTCAAACTGGGGCCCATGAGTTGTCATAAATTTCATAAAAATATTTTAAAAGTATGATTTATAGAATAAATATTTTTCATGAAATTAAATTTATATGAATTAAAACATTTACTTTTCAAAACAAAAACATCGATAGGTTTGTGTGTGTTTGTGAAAAAACTTTTAAATTAAAAAGGGGTCCGTGAGTTAGTAAAGTTTGAGAACAGCTGATCTAATATATCCAGTTTGTAGTTAGAAACAATAACTGTAGAATATACATGATAAATGAGAATATCTGTATTACAGATCTCATCGTTAGAACAGTATGCTTTCCGAGCTTTTGCTGATGCCTTAGAGAGCATTCCACTAGCATTAGCAGAAAATGCTGGTCAACCCCCAATCCTCACTTTAACTGAGGTGAAAGCTAGGCAGGTCAAAGAAAAGAACTCTTGGCTTGGTATTGACTGTTTGAACAAAGGGACTAATGGTAAGAAACATTAGATATTTTAGTTCTTTGTGTATGTTTAAAACTGATATTTCAATATAATAAATATTTTAGTAGACTTCTGATTTCAACCACAGTAAAATGTATAATCTTTGGTGTTCGGACTTGAAAAAATTTAATGATTTCTTAAGAAGTCATGTCCTAGTACTCCAATATTTGACACTTTTTTCTTTTTTTTTTAATTATTATTATTATTATTATAGAACCAAGCTTGGCTACTCAGTAATTTTGATTGATATACAATAGATATGTTGCAGTGATGAAAAAAGTTCCTAACAAGGTGATACTGAATGTTTTAGTGTAGTCCTGTATATTCCCATCAAACATTTACAGTATTCCCACTGGAAAATAAAACAAAGGACAATGCAGCAAATGTATCATGTAATTAAACATATACCCAAGTTGTAGGTTTTAAAAATATACTTTAAATTAGTGTTTTTTAGCCTTTCATAAAATTAAACATTGTCAGGAGTTGCATCCAATAATGATTACTTCATTTGAATGCACTACCTAATTCAGCTTAGGATGTCAGAACAAAGTGTTTCTGTTGACTAGGGGGAAAGCGTAATCCCTTCCAGAATTTTGATCATCTTAGTACCTGATTTCTATCTTAAATACTTTAAAATTTCTCATGTAAAGTAAGCTCAGCATTAAGTTGATTATTATATATTACACTTTCCATTTGTTTTCTCATTATAATTATTTTTTGATATTACAGACATGAAAGAACAGAATGTGATAGAAACCCTTACCAGCAAAAAGCAACAGATAAGCTTAGCTACTCAACTTGTCAGGATGATCCTGAAAATCGATGACATACGTTCACCTGATAACTTTAATATGTAATTGAAGACTTTGTTTCCTCTCATTCAGAACAAATCCTTTGACCTACTATAGACATGTTAGATAGAACTCTTTGCTGTAATGGAATATTTTCAATAATTTAATATTTTTTCCCTGTGTTTTTGACATCACAATGTCAGTCTGTTTCCCTTCAAAGCATATTGTTTGATTTTATTTTTTGTACTTCAGAAATACATTTGGCTACTAACACCAAAACCTTGTTATTTATTTTGTGTGGAATTTGTAATTACAAAATAACACAATTCCTGATTATACAGGTATAATATTTGATGTTATTCATACACTAAATTTTCTGATGTCACTTGAAAATGGGAAATCCCCTTATCATCACACTGAAAAATTCTAATATATATATATTTCACATAATGAAAGACTGGCTTATAATAGAACAAACAACATATACATGTACTCTAAGAACAAACAATAGATGTCATTTGACCATAACTAGAGGCAGCAGGAAACAATGGAAGGGCGTGGAAGAAATATTGTTGAAGCTTCAGAACACTGGGACAATTGATAGCTTGTATTAATTAATATCTGTGACGGTATTAACCCTCTCGATATACACAGGTAAAAGTGCACATATCACAACTTTCAAACAACAAACCTGGAATCAAAACTTAATTCATAAATCAAATTTTAATGTTATACAAGTTTTAATTTCTTTATTTCAAAAGGGAATATTTGAATATATTTTCAATCTCTGCTTATCTGTATGATACGACGTTTATTTGCTCCAACTTGCCCATTTTCTTTTTTTTTTTTTGTCATCCTTATATGATGTCTTGTATTTAACATAATTACACATTTACAGTATAACTAGCTGATTCTCTGTCATATACAATAAATCCTGATTAGTTTTCTTCCCAAAATAAAATCTAAATGTTTTCTAAAAATTATATTACAGTAACAAATGTATATATAAATTGTTTCTTTTTTTCTAGTACTTCACGAAAACATTTTTGTTTGTATTTGTTCATCTTTTGTAAGTGGTCCTTGATCAGATTTTTGAGTAATGCATAGTTTTATATTCAAATCTTCTTGATAAAGCCCTTATAAATTGAACCATGTAAAAGAAAATTGGTTCTTGAAGAAATATTCCTACATGGTCAAATGTCTGAACTTGCAATTTATTAAGTGTCTTGGCAAGGGCAATGAATTTTGTGGTTAAGGCAAATGCATGAAGGTATAACTTTTCTTTAAAAAGGCTAATACACTTTTGACTGCATTTTTAAAAATCTCTTACCTAAGGTGAAAAATATCAATAACACTTTATTGTAGTGCCTTCTATTGGGTTAGAGTTATTTAAGTTGTATTTGACACATTCAGTTCTTGGTGTTTATTATGTAATATGATATCATCCCTGATTTAATCTATAATTGTCCGAGTATTCTAAAATTTTCTTGTAAGTTGGATTATAAATATATTGATAAAAATTATAATTTTGACACAACTGGGATATGAATGTCAGACTTTCACATGATAGTCGAGCACAAAAACTGATGTGACACCCAGTGTTTGTAATTGAATATTAACAAATAATTCAAATACCAAATTTAAACCATCACGTTATTGTAGGTTTTCTTTATATTGTAATATCTTGCACTAAATATAATGAGTTAATAATTTAAAAAAAGAGCCCCACTAAACTGGAATTTGAATTCAAGACAAACCACTGTGCCAATTTGAGTGATAACAACAGGGCCAAGCATTATTGACAGAGGGAGCATTTTAACAGTGGCTTTTATATACATAGATATTTCTATGGCAAAGTCTAACTTGTATAGTCTCCAATCTTTGTTTATGACAATATAAACCAAAAAGTCAAATCCACTTGCCACATCCTCTTTCACAAAATGTCAGGGATGCTCTCTGGCATTTGCTATTACACCATTTATAACCAGCAGTAAGACAAAGTTTTGATTTATTAGATGATAATTAATCTCAGCTTGCTGTCATGACAGCTTTTGAAATATTTAGCTTTCAGATTCAAAGTTCCTATTGCTGAGTTCAGGTTGACCATGTAAGGGAATTATTTCAAGCCACTTATACCTTAGTTAGAAAGCCAGGACATTATATGCTTTATGCATGTTATTATTTTGTGTTCTTAAGTGCAAATTTGAAATAAAAATTATTTTATGTGTTACTACTACTATTATTACAAGAAAATAGGGTTTAGTTTCAATGGTGGCCAATGGTAAAAAAACAAGGTAAAATGTAAGTATTATATTTCTTGCTTTTTATGTACAATTTTTATTTATTGTTATATTAGGTAGGATGACAAAAAAAAGTAGTAATAACAAAACTTCTTCACAATGTTTGCTTACAACTAGCTTGTGTGTTATTCATTCAATATGGTAACACGAGCTGTGGCATTCGTCAAGTGATTTACAACTTGTGTGGCAGGATTATTAGTTAGATACTCTTCAAAGGGCAATAAAATTAAGTATAAACAGATTTAGACTGTTACATGCCTTAAAATATTTAGGTTAAACAATTTTAATTTTCATGTTACAATCTACAGTACTTTACAAAAAAGGTAATTTATATTTATTTCATTTTTTGTTTGTGATTATTACAAGGTCAGTCTAATGGACAAGTTAATTCCATATGGTGTAAGGGTAAAGAATAAGATGGATACAATTTAGTTTTACCGAAAATAACTTGATATATATTTGTATAGGAGGTTGTAGAGGATATGCAAGTGAAGTTTCAGGAGTGTAAGACGAAAAGCATTATTTAATTTTAACTTGAAGATTACTGGACTCAGACTAATTAGTGTCTTTAGTCACATTCTGAATCCATAAATTTACAAACAAATTGATTTGTTCTGTGTACAAAAGACTTGTAGTGTCTACTAAAAGCTTGCCAAATATTGTGAAGATACACTTTCTATATTAAAGTTATAGTGTGTACTGTCATGGCCACTTGATAGTTGCAAGGTTGGTCAAAATGACTGAGTCCATATATGATGCTACGACCAATCCACGTACTGTATTATACTTAGTAATATCAGCAACGTTAAATACAATTATAAGTATCATCATTACCCAGAATTTCAATTTAAAGTCTTCACAGAGGAATGTAACCTTTTCAACTTTCATGACTCGGCAAGTGTACATATCGGCATGTTTCATGCCCTGTCTTGTTAATTTCAAATCAGAAGGATTCTATGACATCACAAACTTAGGTTATTGTCTGCTCTAGTTTTCTCTTATAAAGTATTCAGTTTGTTTTAAGTTTTATGTAGACAAGCATTATCTGAGAGAAAGTATGTAGGCTGTTTTGATCCTGAATGTTTGATCTTTTTCTGAGAAAAATTATGTTCGTCATAGTTTTTGTGTATGTTGAAATGAGCTCCAAGATAAAACAAAACAGTAACAATATTTTCAAAGTTATTGACAGATTGTTTCACTAGCTAAAAAAAAAAATGCAATTTGACCTGAAAAATAACGAGTTTGAGATAAATTGATACAGTAAAGACTTCATTTAGTCTTTAGTGGTGCAACAGTAATAATGCTTTGATCAAATTGTATTCTCCCTCCCCCAGTGGCACAGCGGTATGTCTGCGGACTTACAACGCTAGATACTGGGGTTTCGATACCCCCGTTGTGGGCAGAGCACAGATGGCCCATTACGTAGCTTTGTGCTTAAATTCAAACAAATTGTATTATGTTCTCAGACTGGGTATAGTTTACAATATAAAAATCCCCCCCTCCTCCTGTTTTAAGTGATATTCTTTGCATGTGAAAGCAGGTTTATTGTGTAGTTTCCAACTTAAGAAAACCCACTTGAAGTCACATTACTGGGATTAAAGCAAGCACATGACACTAATACACAATCCCTTTGTTTAAAGACACAAGTTTTGAGTAACAGTATCAGACGTTTCTCAGTATAATTTGACATTTATGAGAAAGTTTAGTGTGATGACCTTTATTTACAGAATTTTTGTACATTTGGAATGTTGCTGCAAGCTCCCATCTTTCACTTGAAATGAATATTTTTGTTAAAAACTTAAGTAATAATATTTGAGAAACTGAAATCATTTAAAAAGTATTTTGGTTCATAGGTGAATTTTCTTTCAAATCTCTCATACTGTGTAAGTACACTTTCTTAGTTTCTTCAATAATTTTCAGATATAATGTAAAATCCTCTTCTTTGGTTCTTTCTGCCTCATTTAGTTGCACTTTGAGTAGTTTATTTTCTTCTTGGAAAATATGTAACCTAAGAAGAAAAATTTATCTCAACTTACAACTGAAACTAGTAGTGAGGTCAACGTTTCTGTTCATAGTATAGCTGAAGAACTGGTTATATGTGAAATTGGTTGAGTGTATTCGTATTACATATCAAGGTTTTGCACTGGAATTACAATGTTCATTATTAAAGACAGGTGTTTAGGATTTACAGAATAACATGATTTACAATTTCCCTAGTGTAGACTTGTCTGCTTTTTCTTTCTTTTTTTTTTGGTGATATCTTCTGTTGCTTTTACTGCCAAACTTGTCATCATTTAGTTTAAAGTTAAAGTATAAATTCAGTATGAGACTTTGACGTGTTTGATTCAGTTTCATGAAACTCAGCGTCACTAATATTCCTAGAATTCTCAAATAGTTTGATATTCTGATGCTAATTGTAATCTATAATTACTATTAATGTGTAATATAGTAGGAATACAAAGTTATCGAGAACTTCTCACTGTTATTTGCAGTATACTTACTGATACTCTAACCCTTTACTACTGTCCACTTCCTGTCTCTTATTATCATGTTTACGACTGTTGTAAATTCCAGAAGGTTTAGGCTTAGACGCCTGCTTTATTTGGTTCAATTCATCCTTCAAACTCTTTATTTTGTATTCTTGCTCTTGTGTTTTCTTCGTAACTTCGACAACTTCCTCAGCCTTTTCTTTCAGTCTGAATGAAAATTATATAGAGGTTTTGTATCTTTTAAAATTACGAGGCTCATGAAGAAGAAAAGTCGCTTTACGAGTATTAAGTTTTACTATGTACTTCTGCATACGATTAAAACCTGTAGGAATATACAAGAGTTCACAGACACTTATAATTCCAAAATTAATGGATTTTCGTTCTTATTATTATTACACTTGTGATGGATGTAATAAAAATGATACAAGAGCAAGGTAAATTTCGAGTACATCCTGGTGTGTTCACGTGAATATATGTAGCATTAATATAGTTTATTATAAATAAATAATAATGCAAACAGACCTGTTCTGGAGTTGTGGAATTAACGCGCACAACTTTTCAATCTCCACTTGACTGGCTTCAACCATTGTTTTGTTTTTATGACAGTTAACACATGACAATGATATGCTATTTTCATCAAAGTTCTTCCCTTTCTGTGTCCTGGAATTACAAAGATTAGTCATTATAACAAAAGCTTTACCATATTTTTCTTTAAATAAATAATTTTTTTTAAGTCATTCTTAACTTATCAGATGCTAAGTTGTTCGTAGAAGATATGGTAAAACTGGTCGACTTTGGTCTGGCGCGAGTACAGTAACCCTAAAAAACATGGAACCGATAATACACAAGCTACAAATTTCGTACATTTTTACATAGATTTAAATGTTTCTCGTCGAATGGTAATTTCATGAGTCAAATATTTAATTTTAAAAATACTATTTCAAACCATTAGAGTTAGACCTATAGATACTTCAATCTTTCATTTTTCTCGTATTCGGGGAAGATCGAAATTCTTTTGAATCGAATATTTGATATATTAAGAATTCATGAATTATATGAAAAAATAACCAGTATGTGTGTTGGATTTCGCGCAAAGCTATACAAGGGCAATATGCGCTAGCTGTCTCAAAATGTTAAGTTTATAGGCTAGAAGGAAGGCAACAGTACCCATCGCCAACTCATGTCGAACCGACTATTGGATTTGGCGATCACATTTATAAAGCAGCCCCAAGTGCGGAGCGCGATTTTTTTATTTTTTGTGTAAACGGGACACTAACCACAGAACCTCGACTCCACAACCCGGCTCGATATCAATTGGACCCTCAGAACCATGCTGATATTCGATTTTTAAAAATGGAAAATTTCAATTTTTACCTGAATGGGAAGATGTCGTTAACTAAGAAGTTTACGTTAAAATGCTTATAATCTACTAAAAATATATATGTATTTTATCTAATTTTACAACGGTACTTTTAATTTAAGTCTAATAAAGTGACAGTTATTAATCAGCTTGACCTCCTAGCGGCATGTCTGCGGACTTACAACGCTAGAAACCAAGTTTCGATACCCGTGGTGGGCAGAACACATAGACCATTGTGTTGCTATGTTCTTAACTACAAATAAACAACGAATCAGCTTGAGCTGTTCTTGATGCCATGAAATCGTACACAATGTACTTACAATCTTACCTGTTCGAAGTTAATGACATATTTTGTCCAATGAAGACAGCTGCTTCTAATTTTTTGCTTTCGGCTGGATCCTGCCAATAAATGTTTGAAATGTAATATTTGTTTTCCCCGGGTATTTACATCAATAACTCAATCTGAAAATAATATCTTAATATGATGGTTTAAGAAAGTATATATATAGGCACAGCATAATTAAGATAATTGGTAAAAAATCACACTATTCCATTTTTACCAATTATCTTAATTCAAATTAGAACACAATCAGATGATACTTTATTTATGTATTGTTTGGTACCAGTTACTTCATTCAACAAGAAATCCAGGGTATGGATTAGATCGGTGATGATCTCTTCAGCTTCCATCGTTACTTTCACTATAGTTGGCTCGAACATGTATGATTGAATTAATGTTTTGTTCCCATTATATTTACTCACTGGATGTTCTGATTATTCACTTTTACTGTCATTGATTTGGTTCTGATTTCAACGTTGCTGTAAACGTAATCCATGTTTGACTATATTTTGTGATGCCGATATTTCTCAGTATGTAACGGTTTAATCGGTCTTTATTTGGGAGTGGCAAGGATATTATTAGGATAAGGGACGAAAACACGGTAACAATGAGGATACTCGACTGATGACCTAAGGCCGAGTTTGCTTGTCACTTATAATTAAGACTATTATTTTAATTTGCATTGAATATTTTAAGGAACTCTTCTGTTAGAAATTATTACACATTCAATTTGAAATATTAATTCATAGTATATTTGATTATTCGTCTCATATTTATGAATCAGTTGGTAGTAAGTCCAGAGAGTGTATCAACAAATTCGTTGTTTATTTTTTCTGTTACAAACATACCTGTGATGTATGGATATCTTTTTTTAACTTCCGAATTAGCGCTTCTTTTTCATTTAGGATTGACTCCAATTGCTGTAGTTTAGCACTATCTCGAAGGTAGCTTTGTTTTAGTTGATTAAGTTCTTCTGTTTGAAGCTGATTTTGCTGACGCTTCTTGATGTCCTGTTGATCGATCATAGTTCGAAGTTCTTTCTGTTGGTACTGCATAAGATATAGTAATCAATCACAACAATTAATTATTAAACGGTAAACGATCTCGTTTTTATAGATGTTACAGATCCAAAAATTATAAGGCTTTAGTTATCTCGACAATACTCTGAGAAATAGAAGAGTTATCTTCAAAATACAAATTGTCTAGGGTTAACTTATTAATTCACAAACACCGCATTTATATATTCTACGGAGTTGGAAACATGTAAGGACAGAGAAACCCCACGTATAAATCTATATACATATACCATTAAAGTTTTTATGAGCTCGTCATCATTTCTTCCCTTGTCCATCAACGTCGTTATCTGTTTTTTCAATAATAGTGTTTCTGAAGTAAGAATTTTATTTCTCGCTTTGCTGGCTTCTAGTTTTGTCTTTAAATCCTGGACTTCTTCTTGAAGTTTCACGACGTCAGACATTATTTTCTTAAAGGAAAAAAAAATTCAGTAAAAATGTTTCAACTTTGAATATGTCGCTTTCTTAAGCTTAATAATTTTGAATATGTTTCAAATTCGGAAGCTTTTCCCAATAAAAGTATTTCACAAGCAAAATTCATATAATTTACATTCTTAATACCAAATGTCAGCGTATCGGGACTGTGAATCCAATAATTTATAGATCGCATCAAGTTGTCATACAAACACGCTCCGCACTTCGGAGCTGTGGGTGCTTTATAAAAATAAAGGGAAAATCCCACCATTCAGCCAGACAAGAATGTTTAACTAGAAGTGTGCCCTTTAGTCCATGGGTTCAAATGACTGAATGGTGGGCCTCAATATCTATGGATTTACTGATTATGGTGGGGTGGAGTCTCAGTCTGAGGGGTTTTGTACGGCAAGGGTGTTTAACTAGAAGCGTACCATTTAGACCATGGGTTCAGAGTACAAAACCCCTCAGACTGAGACTCCACCCCACCACAACCAATACATCCATAGATATTGAGATCTTAACAGTATTGTGTATTTGCTACGGCCCCTCAGTTTGGGAAAAACCCTGCTTTAGTCTGTCAGTTCAAAATCGGGGTCGTATATGCGTAGATACCCTGGTGTATCTTTGCCCAAAATTCTGAAACATACAAAATTTCTATAACATGTATCACAGGATCAATATGTCCAGAGTACATGCTCGCCCTTTCAGCCGTGGGGGCGTTATAATGTGACGGTCAATCCCACTATTCGTTGGTAAAAGAGTAGCCCAAGAGTTGGCGGTGGGT
>NW_013666087.1:241535-246483 GCF_000517525.1 Limulus polyphemus
ATTGTGTAGCTTTGTGCTTAATTACAAACAAACAATTATCAGTAAATATTATCCGTCAGGGGATAACCTACCTGCTGTGCTTGTTTTTTCTCCTGCTCTAACCGATGAAGTCGAGCTCGGTGTTCCAGTGTTACACCAACGGGTTGATTAGTAGCCATTGTTATTTTGTTTATTGAGCTCACTTTATCAGATCCGTCTTCTAGCTTTAGATTAGCGGTCTGCTTCTGTAATTGACCCATTAGCTCAGCTACACGATTCTGCAAGTTTATGATTTGTTGAGCGCGCCCTCGCCAAGCTCCTTTGGTTCCTTGATTTAACAAAGTTTGTATATTTACATCTGCGCCGATTTCTTGACTAAGAGCCTATAACAAGTACAAGAAAAACAAAACTACAAAAATAAAATCAAAATCACAAGTGTGCTGCATAGAGAAAATACAACTATAATTATTGCACATTGTTTATCTCCTACCACCTGTAAAATATAAGAACCAAACACAACTTAGACGGAATTTGATACAGTGTTTAAAGGAAAAGCAGAGTAATATAAGTCATAAATCTAGAAATCATATAGATAATTTTAAAACTAATATTTATTCCGTAAATATTAAAAGGATGTTTCGTGATTTCCAATATCTATGCAACTATTCGCGCTTCTCAATTTAAATACTTCCCGTAAACTTTGGATAAGTTTTATTTCTTTAATTCATGAACCAATTTGGGGATTTTTATTGTTCTGAAGGTGCATAAAGAACATTCAAAGTTAGTGATTTGGTATAACTGCTAAAGTGCTGTGTAACTAATAATACTAGAAAGTTTTAATTAAAAAATGCCAGGCAGGTTTTACATCAGTTTATATTAAGCCTAATTACTAAAGAGTACTACTTATATTAAAGGTACACGCAATTAATTACATGGGAAACAAAATATGTCAAGTTTCTTGTTGTTGTTATTGAAAGTAAATTCCCGTCATTAAATAAGTTAAGACAAAACCTTCAATTAAAAGACATGCAGAAGCAAAATTTTATTGAAATATATTACAGAAAAAAACTTCATTTAAAAAGGTATCCCAATTTCTTTTATACTGAAATAAATGCAAAGGACAACCTGCAATGTACTTTAAGTGTTTCAACCAGAAGCATCAGAAATGAATATCATGTGTGAAAATATAAAGACAAATTATTGATTTCGAGGTTTAGAAGTAAGCATTCTGTTTAGTTCGGCCAATGTTAGACGTGATCAAGGAAAATATTTTTTTCTTCATACTCTGTAATATGTAACCATCCTACGTGTTTTCTATCCCCCCTGATTTCAAAGAGTATTTATCACATTTGTCGTACATATAAATGTATGTGTTTTTGTTAAAGAAAGTTGGACAAGGAGTTAGCCAAGTTCCTTTCACCCTAGTTACCTATTAAGAAGGATTTCTTTAAAGTTGAATATTAGGTGAAAATAGGTAACAATCTTTTCCACCGGCAGGTCAGGTGGTACTTTGAGGATACAACCTCCCCCCCCCCTTTTTTTTTCCAATGCTTTGTGCATAACTTGAAACAAACAAACAAATACTCGCAAAGTTTGTCCCCCGTTTGGTCAGCGGAAAGTTTTCGGACTTACAATGCTAAATTTCCGGATTTCGATTCCTTGCAGTGAACAAAGTACAGATACCCATTGTGTACCTTTGCACGACGAAACCAACAATTCGCAAAAGTCTTGAATTTTTCTTCACTTGTCCTAACAAAAGTCTGAAAAATTTCTGTTATGACTTATTTATCTTTACTGTATTGTGTTTAACTGAAAATATTTTCTTGAGCACAAACTTAAACCGTTGTCTTTTAAAGCCTCTGTTGGATTGTCCTATCATTTTTTATTGTACCATTAACGTTTGTTTGTTTGTTATGAATTTTGCGCAAAGCTACACGAGGACTATCTGCGCTAGCCGTTCTTTATTTAGCAGTGAAAGACTAGAGGGAAAACAGCTAGTCATCACCACCCACCGCCAACTCTTGGGTTACTCTTTTACCAACGAATAGTGGGATTGACCGTCACATTATAACGCCCCCACGGCTGAAAGGGCGAGCATGTTTGTGGGATGAGGATTCGAACCCGCAGATTGCGAGTCACGTGCCCTAACCACCCGGCCATGCTACCGTTAAAGTAAATTATAAGATTTTGTGCATTTGACAAAATACAACGGTGAACACTTTTATCAACTGAATCTTTTCTTTCTAAACTGATCGTTTCATTACAATTGGTCTCCTTTACTTTGGTAACCAATGCAGTTTAGTGAGTCTCTGACAAAGGAACCTCTTTAGAGTTAGTCCACGAAAATACTGCATTGCATAGAAAATGTCATTTTAATATCTTGAATGTGTTTACTGGTTTGTCTGTTTCTTGCAAAAATAAATTGCCTGTATAACATTTCCAAATAAGGACCCATGCAGTCCATTGCAGAGAATAGAAGTTTGTTTGTTTGAATTTCGCGCAAAGCTACACGAGGGCTATCTGCGCTAGCCGTCCCTAATTTAGCAGTGTAAGACTAGAGGGAAGGCAGCTAGTCATCACCACCCACCGCCAACTCTTGGGGCTACTCTTTAACCAACGAATAGTGGGATTGACCGTCACATTATAACACCCCCACGGCTGAAAGGGCGAGCATGTTTGGTGGGACGGGGATTCGAACCCGCGACCCGCAGATTGCGACTCGAGCGCCCTAACCACCTGGCCATGCCGGGCCCAAATTAGAAGTAACTTCGTCAGAGATCCACGAAACAGTACTTGATCACCTATAAAATGTTTGTCTTTATTGTCTCTAATACTTCATTGTTGTAGATGTTAGATGAATACGTTTTGTTAGGTATAGTTGATTTTTTACCTTTGGTAAAAAAATAAAAAATATCTGGCAATATTTTCTTTATCTCTGAACTTTGTAATTTTGTAAAGCTCCAGGATAAAGTTATTTCTTATTAATACGATAATTTATATCAATAGCTTTGTACTTTATCAGTGCATCATCGACAACTGATATAATCACCTTTGGACATGCAGTATTTTCTCTGACGATTTTCTACTCCCGTCAGTTGATTTGTGTATTTTCTTTGTTCATCATTTCCTGATTCTGTGTACTTTTTATAACAACCATGGTTATCAAACAGCGGTAAATATACCTACTCTTCTCCATCATATCTCCGATATCAGTACTGTATCATGTCCACTTCCAATAACGTTAACTACATGTCTTTCATCTCCATATGCATTAATACTATGCTTTCTTCTTATCTTGAGTAACAGATTTTTGTTGCAAAATAAACAAACAAGTCTTAAAAATTGTAAACATGGATAACCTTCTGTCTCGCTTTGTACTTCACACAAACCAGATATTACATCTTCATCAACATATACAATTTTGTGTCAACTTACTACGAGTTTACTTTGAAGCACATTTTTTTTAACAATTACCGACGAACAGAATACCAGAAAACACATGGTCAAAATGTAACGACAAATATACCAAAAGGTTAATATCACCAAAATAATAAAAATATTGTATTAGTAACATATATATTTCAGTTTTTCTATATTTTTCGAACATATTATAGATGTTCTTCAGTTATTACTAATTCTACCTTTGCCCCCCAGTGTCACATGCGGTATGTCTGCGGAATTACAACGCTAGAAACCGAGTTTCGATAACCATGGTGGGCAGAGCACAGATAGCCCATTGTGTAGCTTTGTGCTTAAATTACAAACAAGTCTACCTTTCTCGATTGGTGCTATTTTCAAACGACTTTCCATGCTGAAGACATTAAGCAATACTGTAAATTTAAACATATTCAATGTATATTTAGTACGTTCACTTTTCGTAGGCCTGGTATATAACCTGTGTTTAGTCTGACAAACTGTTTCTAATTTCGTTTCCACATAAAACTGCCCACCAGTGGCACAGCGATATGTCTGCAGACTTACAACGCTAGAAACCAGGTTTCGATACCCACGGTGGGCAGAGCACAGATAGCCCATTGTGTAGTTTTGTGGTTAACTTCAAACAAAGAAACCACATAAAACTAAATGATTTAAACCGAATTAACCTAAAATGAGTCAGAAAATAATAACGAACCTTAATTAAACTGTACCGGTGATGTATTTAGGGGTGATGATTATACATTCTTACTTTATAGGGATTACGAAAGTTGTAGCATTCCTGCTAGTCGTGAGAAACAATCATAGCAGAATTAACCAATATTTAGCAGTTTTGGTTACAAAAAGTCATTGTAAACGTACGTTTTGAAATGTTAGACAGTAATATAAGAATTTCGTTGTACATGCATACACTATACCTTTTACAATGTCGCGTTACACAATGCTTACAAAACGTTTATTAACCACAATGTATTCAAGATCACTTTACTCAACATATTTAACCCTATTTTCTGAAATTTTCTTATTACAGCGAAAATATTAACTCTGTCAGTTTCAGCAAATATGTTGCTCCAGTTTACATCCTATTGTGTTAACTAATACAAGGGTTCCCAACCTTTCTCAGCACAAGCCCCCCTCGCCCCCAAAACATTCCGTATTCTGACTGAGACCCCACAGTCACCCATACCCAGTTAATCTATAGATATTGAGTACCATAGTAGTAATGTGTATTTACTACCCCCCCCCCCCCGACAATTTCAAGTGTAATCCCCCATAAGCTTGGGAACTCCTGAACTAATATATGTCTTTTCAGAAAGACAGTAACATAATATTACATTTATAAGAACTTCTTCCTAATTGGAAGCAATCTGACAAAGAACTGATTCTTACATGGACAAAAACTCTAAATATTTGGGTATTACATGCAGCTTTTATTACTCCCAAAACAGAAAGATTGCGGTAATTCAGTCGCAATTTTATTTCCTGGGCCAGTTCTTAAGACTACATGGACCATAACAAATGTCACGAAGATTCT
>NW_013666087.1:247555-250752 GCF_000517525.1 Limulus polyphemus
GATTTACCTACACAAATTAGGTTGGAAATAAACGTATATGACCATGAAACTAACTTTTTTCGCTTATTTTGATAGGTAAACGTCAGTGTCTTTCTCTCAAAGATTTAAATGTTTCTCTGCTTAATGGCATTGCACTAGGGTATAACACAGCGGTATGTTTACAGACTTACAACACTAGAAACTCGGTTTCGATACCCGGGGTGGGCAGAGCACGGAGAGCCCTTTGAGTTGGTTTGTGCTTAACTACAAATAAACAAACTTATATAAATAGGAGGAATAGGCGCTTACATAAACATTACAGTACTTTTAAAATAATCTGGTGACTGGTATCGTCCCTTTTTTTTTTTTCCAAAGGCAATTTGAAATCACGTAGTACACGTTTTCCCCCTTTTCACTGAAGGATCAACTTTGTTAGAAAAATAACATGCCAGACGCTCATTAATTAAGTATAAAACGTTTTCACCTGTGAAATGCATATCTCTGTTCCTTGGTAAACCTGATACGCCTAAAAATACAAATTAATGCCGAAATCTTTTGTGGCATTCTTAATTTTTAAAGCTGGCATCACATTAAAATTTTCTACAGAGGAAGCTTCACCGCACCAATATGGTGGTTAGGCTGGCGTACGTTGGAAAGAAGCATGTCACATTTGATGTTTATTTATTTATTTAATTTTTAAATGTATCTAGATCAATATATGTATATATTCATATACGTACTGATTAATCGCAATAAAGGAGAAAATGTTAACCTTAATGTAGCATAAAAAATTAGTAAACAGTACAAAGAAGAAATTATTTGTTCAATGATGTCTAGATACGTAAAGGAACTTTAGCATTTTATCGAAAATTAAAACATTAATTTAATAGAAATTAATCTCGAACTAAAAGTAATTTTATTGCCTTAAATGTGTACTTTGAGACAAATATAAACTATTCTTATTCAAACGAAAAGCTGAGTTTTGTTTTTACACAAATTTCCGGGAAAACAAATAAATTTCTCGTTTACTTGATAATACTTGATAAAGTATATAAATTTCAGTTTACAAGTAAACGAATAGAAATGTACCAGAAAATGTAGATTAATGCATCTTGTTTTATAAAATAGTTATTGATAACAATACGTTGCCGGACTTTTTTTTTTTTGTCTCGGATAAATTAAAATAGCTAATTCACCACAAGCACCAGTTAAAAGCTACGTCTAAAATCTTCAAAAGAAAACAAAATCACCTACTTTGTATGCGAGTCGAAGATCTTGACGTAACTGTTGAGCATGATTTCGTGACTCTAACAGTTTGATGTTCGTCTGATCTAATTTTTCTTGTAGCTCTTTACTGGTAACGTCCTGCATAAAATATAAAAAAAATTAGTCAAATATCTTTAATTTATATATTCACAGTTCCAGTGTAGAACAAACTCTGTTCATTGATTAAGATCACGTAGGACAGAGTTGAAACAGGTACGATACAAACATCGAGTGGTTGCTCAGCAACAGTTAATAAGGCTTGACAAACATAAATCATTGATTAAGATCACGTAGATTTATATTTGTCAAGCCTTATTAACTGTTGCTGAGCAACCACTCGATGTTTGTATCGTACCTGTTTCAACTCTGTCCTACGTGATCTTAATCAATGATTTATATTTGTCAAGCCTTATTAACTGTTGCTGAGCAACCACTCGATGTTTGTATCGTACCTGTTTCAACTCTGTCCTACGTGATCTTAATCAATGATTTATGTTTGTCAAGCCTTATTAACTGTTGCTGAACAACCAGTCGATGTTTGTATCGTACCTGTTTCAACTCTGTCGAATAGCTCCTGAGAAAAGATTTTATCTGATATAAATTCTTTAAAACTCAATTATTCACTATCTTTTAAGTTGGATATGTAATGTATACACATTATATATAGTATATTACAATTATGCACGTGATGTCACGCTTGGTATTTCGTATAAAAAATTTAACAGCCTCAAGCAGCCTTTCATTGGTACAAGGCTGTTTATGAATGAAAAGTATAATGATAAACATTGTTTTTCTTTTATTACTATTTAAGGACACATTCCAGTGAAGGACAACTTCTCACCAATCTAACAGGAGTATTAATAATTACAGTCTTGAAAGTGTGAAAATTGATAAGGTTCACCCTGGCATACCGAACTTTATCCTTAGTTCTCATCCTGTGGTGCATGAATCTCTACGAGTCCATTTGAAAATCCCATTAACTTACATATTTATGTCAATGTCGCTTTTATACAGTGTAAGATCGTCATTTTACTATGGGTGTGTGCGAGACTGTCTTTGATTCTTGCAGAGATTCACAAGGAAAAATTTTGATTAGTGGACTAGACATCCACCGGTAGGTACTTATGACGCTAACATCCGGGATTCGATTCCCTACGGTGGACAAAGGACAGATACCCCATTATGTAGCTTTGCGCAAAGAAACAACAACATCAAAAACCAACTATACCAAACTAAAAACTATACCAGGTTCCAAGTAAGGAATAATTTTTGGAGGAAATAAGAACCTGGTTTGAGTTCGCGACAAGTTAAAAGAATCACTGATAATGTTAGTCTAACTGGATACAAATTTAATCATTTTCTTTATGTGAAGAAATTATATACCGCCCACACTTACACTGTTTCTGTAGTTTACACACACAAAATATAAAAAACTGAATATTTTAAATCTTCTTACAGACAAAACCAATCGTCTTTAAGACTAAATTACGACTCGTATAACTCATTATATATATATATTGTTTTTTGCCTACAAATTGTTTCGCGTGTAGTTGAACTGAATTAGCTCTTGATCGACAACTTCTCTTACTGCATTTTATCTTGTGTTTAAATTGTATGTTTTCATTTATATATATGTATATATATACATACATAATGTACATATGTATCTATATATCACTTATAGATTATCCTATTTCTCTCAATGTAAACCATTTTAATTTACGTGTATTGCATGGTCCAACAAAGTTTAATCGGTTGTTTTAAGCAGTGTTTAATGTTTCATTCTAAATTTATCAGATTTAAATCTTCCTGCCATGCATACAAAATTACAATATCAAAACTTACATTATTTGTCTTTGACCTCTTCTCAAGATTCTCTGGACTTCCTTCTTCGTTTTCTCCCAAATTTTCAGATACCTAATTTTTATGTAATATATATATATATATATATA
>NW_013666087.1:251731-253504 GCF_000517525.1 Limulus polyphemus
AGTCATCTTGAAGTAATAGTTGAACATGGTACGTTTGTGAAGAAGGTAATTTTATCAAGTACACTATCAATTTTATTTACCTGATATTTATCGTTTCATTCGTAAGCTTAAATTACGCTTCAAAATATCAAATGAATTTTACTGGTTTTAATATTAATATATGAATATGCTTTTAAGGAGAACATGACGGATTCTTTATGGCAGAAAGTAAGTCTACAGAGGACAGTTCACTAAAAATTGACTTGTATAAATAACTATGAAATAAAATCGAAGATAATTAGCCAGTTTTCTGGGTTTTATTGATGAGACTTCACAGACTTCCTTTAAAACAATAATTCATATTAATTACATCAATGGGAATGGAATATGTCATTAACTTGTTCTGTTAACAGTGAAATATTCTACATAAGTCTAACATACTTATTCGTGAAACAAAGTACATGTGTATGTAAAATTTGAATGAACAAACTAGAAACATGTTTTGTTTCATGTTCCTTATTTTAATACTGTTGTTTCTGTGTGAAACATCGCGTGGTTGTTCGGAAATTGACTACGCCAATCATTGCTCATAATGTTATACAATTTAAAGTAATGCTCAGTCTCTTCGTACACAAATCACATATATCTGTATACGTAGAAAAACGTTTTACACCATTTAGGCTACTTAACTACTATTTCTCTCTTTTTTTTTTCTATAATTTGTATGATCTTCCAAATCCGTTTGTCACACAGTTATTATTGTTTTCTCTTAATTATCTATTATAAAATAATTTATGTAGTCCTTATTTATTTTCTATTATAAATTAATTTATGCAGTCCTCATTTATTTTCTATTATAAACTAATTTATGCAGTCCTCATTTATTATCTATTATAACCAATAAATGAGGACTGCATAAATTAGTTTATAATAGAAAATAAATGAGGACTGCATAAATTAGTTTATAATAGAAAATAAATGAGGACTGCATAAATTAGTTTATAATAGAAAATAAATGAGGACTGCATAAATTATTCTATTATAAACTAATTTATGCAGTCCTCATTTATTTTCTATTATAAACTAATTTATGCAGTCGTCATTTATTTTCTATATAAACTAATTTATGCAGTCCTCATTTATGTTCTATTATAAACTAATTTATGCAGTCCTCATTTATTTTCTATTATAAACTAATTTATGCAGTCCTCATTTATTTTCTATTATAAACTAATTTATGCAGTCCTCATTTATTTAAACGAATTATTTTCCTCTTACATTCTCCATAGTTTTCAGATTTCACGATGTTCGTACATTTAGGGGTTTTGTTGTTGTTATGCACAGCAGTTTGTGTGTGATAAATTCTTGATTTTTTTGTTTTCAAACTTTTAGTTTGTTTACTTACCACTGAGATTCTTTTGCTTTCTTCTTCTGCCAACTTGTTTTTCAAAGTTTTGCATTTCGTTTTTTCACTTTCCAGCTCAGCTGTCAGTTCTCTGATACGCCTAGACAGTTCTATTATCTTACCGGCTGCTAGGTCATTCGGTATGTTTATAACTGCTAGATACATGAATTAAAAGTTAGTTCAGAATTCAGAAATATACGCTTGGCTAATAAAGGATCATAATATAACAAAAACATTTTGTCTAGATCGTGGTATTTCAGTGAAAGCTAGTCAACGGCCCGGCATGGCCAGGTGGATAAAGCGCTCGACTCACAATCTGAGGGTCGCGGGTTCGAATCCGCATCCCACCAAACATGCTCGCCCTTTCAGCCGTGGGGTGTTATAATGTG
>NW_013666087.1:254449-257354 GCF_000517525.1 Limulus polyphemus
AAAAACACGGGGGTGCTTTACTTTTTTCCAGGTGTATACATTAAAGCCGCCAGTCTAAGTTAATCCGCTTTTATATGAACTGGGACCGACCTCGTAACCATTTTATGCTCGTTATTGTTTTCATGCTAATTAGTAAGAGTATGTTCACGAAATTTGGCAGATTATCTGTATATATTACAAGGCTTTCCTATGCAAAATATAATTTTATTATTAAGCTTAATAGTTTTTAAGTAATGTTTATCTCATGCTTTTTTCACTTTCGCATGTTAACTATTAAACATGCAATGTGATTTAGATTTTAAGATAAAAATACTTTTATCCATCAGAAAATTTTCAAATTTCACATGCCAAATCTTTATAACTTCCAAATAATTATCAAACGTTTTTCTTAGAAAACACTTTATATTTTATCTGTGTCTTGGCATGGCCAGGTGGTTTGGGCGCTCAACTCGCAATCTGCGAGTCGTGGGTTTGAATCCCCATCTCAGCAAATATATTCGCCCTTTCTGCCGTGGGGGCGTTCTAATGTTTCCATCAATCCCACTATTCGTTGGTAAAAGAGTAGCCCAAGAGTTGGCGGTGGGATGGTGATGACTAGCTGCCTTCCCTCTAGTCTTACACTGACTAAAGTTAGGGACGGCTAGCGCAGATAGCCCTCGTGTAGCTTTGCGCGAAATTCCAAAACAAACAAACAAGCTAGTCAACCTTATTTCCCAATACAGATATCTTTTGCTTCAGGGTATTAGATTACATTATCTTGTTGTTTAGTTCATATTGTTCACAATGTTTGAATTGTCTAATAATGATGAAGTGTGGAGCCTTTAGAAAAAAACAATATTAGGTGATTTAATTTTTTTTTACCAAAATTGAGTGATTTTTGGAGAAGGGTTATATTTTAATTATACATTTGATCAATATGTTGACAGATAAAGACAGAAACAATCATAAAATTCCGGCCCTGGTGTTTTTATTTAGTGCTTATAAAACAACTTGCAAATTCTCTATATATGAGCAATACTTAAATAATTTCTACTGACGAAGCTGTAATAGCGATATATTAAGCTAATAAAGTTACATTCTGGAGATATAAGTCATGAGTTTATATATGTTTATAGATATGTCTCATAATAAACTCCAATTTGCAATAAACAAAGTTAAGAAAAATAAAGAGCTTATACAACTTACACCACTTTCTGCATAGAAGAGTTTGTAAGATGGGAAAAATTTATGTTTGTTTGTTTGTTTTTGAATTTCTCGCAAAGCTACACGAGGGCTATCTGCACTAGCCGTCCCTAATTCAGCAGTGTAAGACTAGAGGGAAAGCAGCTAGTCATCACCACCCACCGCCAACTCTTGGGCTACTCTTTTACCAACGAAAAGTGGGACTGACCGTAACATTATAACGCCCCCACGGCTGAAAGGGCGAGCATGTTTGGTGTGACGGGGATTCGAACCCCCGACCCTCAGATTGTGAGTCGAGCGCCCTAACCACCTGGCCATGCCGGGCCAATCTCATAATGTGTCAGAAGAAATGGCATTTCTATGCCGCGTATCTGACATCAACTATTGCTGAGAGTGTCCATTCCTATATATCATCACAGTCAAAGATAAAAGTACTTAATTGTTAGGATTTAAGATATTTGTATTTGTAGTCAATTATAGCTTCATTATGCTCTGACAAATACTATCTCATCTCCATCCGATGTATTGCCTATTAATACAAGTACGCTATAATCAATCATATCAAACTTTATAACTCTACTGTTTTTTTTTAAATTATGCACAAAGCTACACAAAGGGCTATCTGTGCTCTGCCCACCACGGGTATCGAAACCCGGTTTCTAGCGTTATAAGTCCGCAGACATACCGCTGTGCCACTGGGGGGCATAACTCTACTGAAGAACTATATAACCTAAAATATATATAAATAATGAAGTATATGTAACATCAGTTTTAGGACCAGAAAGTGTTAACGTTACTTTTTGTTTAATGCTCCATATTTTAATACTGTTGTTTCTGTAGGAAACATTGTGATTATCTTTACTTTTCTCACACGTAATATTGAAAAGCTCACTTACTTAGCCCGGTCGCTGACTCTGGCTTAATGTTGGTGAAAAAAAAAGAGAGCACGGTTGAGAGGGTCAGGTTCAATCAAGACCTCTTCCTCCCTCCTTTACTGGTTGTTTGTAATATACTGTAAAATGCTATTTAGAAATTCAAGTAAACAGGCCTATTGTAACAATAATGTGACGTCATCTGTTTGTTTTAGTGGATTTTGGTATTCTTGAATACATTCTGTAAAATTGTTTATAACTGCTTCTAAAATAGGACTGTCAATTGAGAGTGGCTGTTGGTTATTTGTTTCATTTGCATTTAGTTGTTGTTCCATATTTGTTTTCTCATTTTTCTGTGTTTGTTTTATTTGCTTTATATTTTGTGCGTGTACTTGAGTGATTTGTGTGGTTATTGTTGGTGGTGTTGATAATTATGTTGTTTTCTTGGCTGTCTTTTGTGTTTGATTTGTTTCATGGTTAGTGTGTTTGTTTGTGCAGGTTGAATAGTGGAATTTATATTATATAATCTTTGTTTGGTGCTTTTGTATTTAGGTGTAACCTGAATAGTTTGCCGTATGTTTTTGTTGGCAATTACATTAATGTGATGGTTTCCACCACAGCTTACCAACACTGTGTTACGGCTACTGCGGGGGTTTTAACTTCTTCAACTCGATATCTCTGATACCAGAGTATAATATCATTTGATATCATACTTGTGGACTTTTAATATGTTTGTTTGTGTTTTTGCATTTGTAATTCTTACAACTTTAGTGAAAGAAATGTCTTGTTTAAATTCGATGACGAGGAACCCACTTTGAGACTAATAATGCTTGGAGACGGCTTTAATGGGT
>NW_013666087.1:257576-262170 GCF_000517525.1 Limulus polyphemus
ATATATATATATATATACTGTATTGAACAAAGGTCACATGACCGGATACTGTTGCAAAACTTAGAAGAGTTATATTGGCACCCCAGGATGTTGGTTTAGAGTAGGGTTGTCTTTTTTAAGCTTATCCTGCACGTGCTCTGTTGTAATAGTGTAGTGTGTATATATACACCTTATTACAAAGGCGTTGTTTTTAGGTTTGTTTACAGGTAGATGGACTGAGATTTTTCCTGGTTTGAAGGCATCTTCTGGCCATTCTTTAAGGAGACTGTTAATGTCAGCTGCAGCAAAACCTTTAACCAGAACTCCGCCTTTGGCAAGGCGTTTAATACTGACAATTTGAACGTTAGGTTTACATTTGCTAGTTTAGGTTTTCTGTAACTACCTGTGTGGTGTGCTTTTAATGTTATTTGATAGTGTAATTTTTCTTGTTTTTACTGTTGTGAATTCGTCTGTTTAAAAAAGAATATGAAAAATATTGATTGTTTGTTTGGGATTTCGCACAAAGCTACTCGAGGGCTATCTGCGCTGGCTATCTCTAATTTTGAAGTGATATATCGCCACTAAATCTTGGACTGCTCTCTACCGACGAATAGTGCGATTAATTGTTACATTATAACGTCTCCAAAGAGCGAGAATGTTCGGGGACGGAATTTGACTTCGCAACCCTCAGATTGCGAGTCGCATGCCCTAACCATCAGGCCATGCCAAGCCCAGAAAAATATTGAACCACTACTGAATGAAAAAAACTAACCAAAAATATAAAAACCTCTACCTTGCACATTCTCTTTATCGTTCAGTTTTTTCGTTAACCGTCTGATTTCAAAATCTTTTTCTGCTAATAATTTTTTCAATCTCCCGTTCTCATCTTTTAATTCCTAAAATTAACAAATATCGAACACTGTGAGTTATAGTCCAAGTATACTGAACGCACATACGAGGAACTATTTCTAACTTCGCTACTTAAATTTAATTTTCTAGCAAAGCAGTGACTGATAAATATATATTTCGCATAAACATTACATAAACACCTCTGAATAAACAATTGATGTTCTTTTATGCTTATGATATCACCGTACAAAATACAGAAGAAACAAGATAAAAGTATCCCCAATGTTCTAATTTTTAATCAGTTATGTAATGATAATTTTGAAAATATATTTGCTTATAATTATCTTATTAACTACGTTTCTAGAAACCTATTCAATCTCTTAATTGCTATTAATATGAAAGAAAAATTGCTTTCATAGAATCGAAACTCACATATTTTATACTTTTTAGCATATCTCTGCTATTGTGTTACATATATCACTGTTACTTTTGCTTTAATGTTGTTTAAACATATTTAATGGTTTTCCACATCCATTTTAACCTGTTGATAAATATGCACGTAAGTCATTAGGCTATTTGGGCATTAACAATTCTCAGGTAATGTATGAAAGAGTTAGATATCAAAGATCTGACTGGAAGTCAGAATGGCCCAAATTCAGCTTTATCAAAGTGTAGTTATGTTGAACTTCCAATATGCCTGTTGTTTTTAAACGTAAAGCTATACACATTTGTTTGTATCTTCTCATGTTAATTTTAAAACCACCTTTGATAATATATAAGTAGTTTATTGGTTAATAAGTGTAACAAGTGGTTTCATTTGTGATTAATTAAACTCCTTGATAATATTGAGTTTTTAAACTAAAATTAAGAAATATGTACTGTCTTTTATCTCTTATCAACAATAATAACTAAAAATCTTGTTTTTAGCTGTTTGAACCCTATATTGGAATTGGTTAACAGTTCTGAAAAATAACTTGAATAGTACTATATACTTACCCTCACTTCCGAAGACATTGCCTCATTACTCTCAGCTGCTATATACGAAGTTTTTTCACTCTCTCTACTCATTTTTTTTCCAGTGAAGTTATTTACTCGTTTAAAAATTATGTAGCAACGTAAAGAGACAACGGTAGTGCGATCTAGTTGATTAAAAATATTACTTTATGATCATTAATTTTTCTGAAAGTTAATGTGTACAATATTTAAAAATTCGCTCTAGACTGACAACAATTTAATTAGGCCTACATTAACAAAAATTGTGCCTGACGAAGACGCCAGCACTGGTGCCGAAAACTTAAACGGAATAAAACTTAAAAAGTTGAACAATGTGTGGAAAACGTCTGTCAATCTATTTTTATCAAACAAAACATATGAATAACTGAAGTTTGTTCCTAGTGAAAATTACCTAATTATTCATCTAAAGGTGATAAGTCTAAGAAATTTATAAATAAATATAAATATGTACCTTCCCTTATTTTATGCTAATTATCTAAAATATTGGAAACATATATTAAGCGAAAACAGCATAGTTTATTTATGCTTTGGTTCCCTTTACATTTCGATCAAATAGAATTACCAATTACAAAAAAAATATATAAAAATAAACGAACGTAGAAGGTTCTTTCTACTGATTTATATAGCTTTTGTTTACGGTTGGTTTTGATTTTTGTTTAGCACAAAGCTGCAAAATGGGTTAGTTGTGCTCTGATAATCAGGGGTATCGAATCCTGAATTTTAGCGTCATAAGCCTGCAGACTTACCGCTGAGCCAGAGGAGGCAACTATTTACCTCCCTAAAATAAAATGTTAACGTACGATATATGATAATGTATTTTTAACATGTAACTATAAGATGCTTAAAATGCACAAATTCTAACTCTCTCTACTTATTTATATATATACATATATATTTTCTGTTGGAGACATTTTGATGTTAAGAAATTTATAACAAACTTCATAAATCAAATCCAAAAGCACAGCACACAAAATTAACATCACTAATATAATTTATCGGAAGAACTTGCCAAACCAGAAGCTTCGCTAGACGCTGGCACACTTGGCTCGTGCCCGATTCTATTTGACAATGCCCCGAATCCCTAGTTGGTGTCTTGAGAAATCAGAATAGAAAACCATGATCGATATATGAAACAACAAAAATTCCCGCACTTATGGGGTCGAGTCCCGAATCTTTTAAGAACCTAGCAACGTCTCTGCGTCAAACTAAGTAATATTTTTTATTTATTGATAAATAAGTAAATGTTAAAAACCTCTTTTTTTCAAAAACGTTACGCTATCTTTTTCAAAAAATAAAAACCAAAAATTAAAAACACATAGGAGAAAACTTTTCAGGGTTTGAATCGGGTAGGTCATTCGTGGATTCTTTCTGTTAAAACTATATTTGTTATAATTTAGATGTTAGTTACAGGGCACATGACATTAAGATAAATCTAACATTCTAGAATATTCGAACATTTTAGTGACTTTGTGAAATGTTTAGAAATTAGGCTACAAATATAAAATCGAATAGACAGTTCAGGAGTGGTGAAAATTTGATGAGTAATGAATCAGTCAGTTTAGTTCAGTGAAATATTATAATTAGTGCTAGTGATCACATAGTTATTCGATCGATTAGTGAAATTTTGCAAGTAGTTTTATTTTTACGTCAGTCATAGTACCGTTAGCGAGGTTTTCTATTCGAATGTCATTTATAAAGTCAGGCCTACGAGCCACAATAAGCGCACCTTCTTGTAGAAACTTTGAGGAGGAAATAAACTAATTTGTTATCGTTACGTGGACTAGACTTCGAATTATTTTCACAAAATAATTTAAAAGAACCCGCCCAACAAAAGAACAATGTTACAACATTTTTTCCTTCACTGAAATTACACAATTTAGTGAGGAAAGAAAAATTTCATAATTAATAAAGGTGCATAGTTATATTTATTCTATTTTCCCCTTATTTACATATTACTGATATTTATTACATTATTATTTAATAACGTAATAACACCACTAATACTGTAACGTGTGACAGTTTGAACTATTGTACATTCTATTCAAAGATGTAAAGCTCTTTACTTTCCTCTAACAACATAAAGTAGTGAGTAAAGTACTATACATTAAAATCTACAAATGGTTTTCATTCCCCTGCAATATAGGACCTTGTGTATATATTTACTTCGCTACTCTTAGCAGTATTGATGAACCGTGGATTCGGCGAAACTAGTCAATTGCTGAAGAAATAGCAGATTAATATATTACGCCTCAACATCATTCACGGATTCTCTTTTGTTACCGAAATTGCAAGTTGTAGTGAAGAAAAATTACAAATCCTATTTAAAGCTTGCTACCTGATGACAACAGTTAAACCTAGCGAGACGTAGTTCTAAAAAAAAAGAAGCTATTTTTAAACGTATTTATTTGTTTACTTGTAACCAAAATTAAATTTCTCTAGTGTTAACTAAACCTCTTTTAATTTTATACAAAAAAATGGAAGATATCTACTATTTTTTATTAAACAAAAATATTTTAGTGACAGTAATATATTGAAATTTTTTGAGCTTCACCAAATAATAACAGTTTCACACATTTTAACAGAGAAAATGTTTTTTGAAAAATATTAATTTTCTAATAATAATGCATTCGATATTTTTGAGTGCTACCACGCTGTTTAAAACTACATGTACAAACATTTTGAATTAACAATAATTTGAACCAACCAGGCTGATAATTACACTGCTTTTGAGTTCTTTTTTTTTTTTTTTTTT
>NW_013666087.1:262374-262980 GCF_000517525.1 Limulus polyphemus
TGGTCTAGCATGTAACAAAGTTTGTGTTTATTTTAATATAAAAACAATCCCACATAATGAATCTTAAAACTTTGTTTTTTTAGAAGAATTTAGGCCTAATAGGCTTAAATTCGTCTTAATATTTGGCTTTATAAACTAAAATAGTATTAATAGTATAACATAAACATAATACAAAACTATAAATTAATTCTACCATTACTAGTTATTAAACAAGAATTTTCCAGTTTTATAAATGATATACTTCATAAGAACTGAAGAAAAGGAAAAAACAACAGTTATTCCAATTTATGGAGAAAGTATACGTGGGATTATTGAACCACTGGTCTGGCGAGTTTGTTAGTCGTGTCACGAATATAGAAGCACTGTTGCTAATTGCTTTTAACTCCAGATGATCGCTAGACTTCCGTTGGATTTATATAAAAGTTACTAGAAATATAGCTAGATTAATTTTATGTTATTGATATATTATTATTACTGTCATCATATCCTTATTTAAGGAAAAAAAGTACTAAATTCAGATTACAAGGAAAGGAAAGAATTCCAGACCTTCTACATTCCTGCCCCACGCCATATCCCTCACCTCCAACCCCTTAATATTGTTGCGTC
>NW_013666087.1:263893-282890 GCF_000517525.1 Limulus polyphemus
TAGAGCATTCCCGAAAGTACATGATAATTCTAGAAACGTTGCGTCACGTGGTCATGTGACTCGCTGACGCAACAATATGATTAGAAGCAATTAAAACACATAAACTTTGGTGTTTGAAAACGTATCACAAATCTATACGGCGAACCAAGCACCAGAAATAATTACAATTTACCAAAATATTACGAATACACTCTTCTGAGAAGTTGGTATGATGAAACACGACAGGTATTACTTCATAAAGTTCACTTGAGACAGAACGTGAATCAAATGTCACGAAATAAACAGAGTTTAAGAAAAGAAAGAAAAAAATACACACTTAGTCACACTAGATTCAGTGGAAATAAAATCTACGAAAACTTTAATTTCACACAACTTTTCAGACTAAAATCCCTCTTCCCGAAATGTTGTGTCAAATCAAAGTTTTTCCTAAATTTTAGCATGGCCAGGTGATTAGGGCGTTCGACTCGCAATCTGAGGGTCGCGGGTTCGAATCCCCGTTACACCAAACATGCTTGCCCTTTCAGCCGTGGGGGCGTTATAATGTGACGACCAATCCCACTATTCGTTGGTAAAAGAGTAGCCCTAAGAGTTGGAGATGGGTGGTGATGACTAGCTGTCTTCTCTCTAGTCTTACACTGCTAAATTAGGGACGGTTCGTGTAGCTTTGCGCGAAATTCAAAACAAACCAAACTAAACCTAAATTTTATTACCAATGTATGTTGTGTTTTTTCTTAAACTTTGTTTTGCATTTCCTGTTCGGTGATTTTTTATATATTTTTGTGTCTGTATACGAAATAAACATATAATGCCTCCACAATTGAAAGAGCGAACATTTTCTGTGACAGGATATTTCTAAATTTGTAACTGAGTTTGTCAACACTATCTGGAAACAATTAAATCTGTCAGTATGTAAGTACACAATCGTTGTATTGTATAATGAAATCGTAAATATCATACATTTCGCATGTCTATGAAGTTTATGTAGCTTTTAAAGTCTAAGTAGATAGTAAATATTAAAAGTAGAGCTGAATTGATCGTAGTTAAACTAACTTTCACTCTGAAAAATACATTAAGCTATATTTGTAGACTGACCCTGTTTGAACTTTTGACTGTTTGCTGTATGTCAGACACAGTTTAATCTTACTGAGTAGTGAATGTAAAACGGTTTTGTTCTAAAGTACTGTTGAAATACAAGAATTGTGCATTATCATTTATAAACTGAGTTCATGCGTGTTATTGATTATTTCATAATTTTAATTGTTACAGTATAATAGAATCTCTGATTTGCCAACAAATATATTTGTTTGAAAGTGTCATGACCTTAGTCTCATACATTTTATTACAGACTAGTAATATATATATATGCAAGCGTATTTGTGTTAAATTTTTTAGTTCTAGCTTTTTCAAAGCTACTGACCTTACAAGAAATTCCATTTTGTGATAAACTCTTAGACTGTCAGTTATATTCAGTCAGATAGGCGAGTATGCAAATTTAGATGGAGTTATCTCTCAATGTCTATTGCAGAAGAAAGTTCATTCATAAGCTGTACTCTAAAACTACAAAGTTTTATGAATTTTAATTGTATAGTATGCTTTGAACTTCAAGTGAATGTTCTATAGAAAATGGCAAGTGTTACTATTCTAAATATTTTCTATAATAGTGATTGGTTAATCAGTAAGTCATTCATTTGTTATATCTAATTGTAGCAAAATAGTTAATGACCTTCAGATGGAAATGGAAAGAACGCCTATATGCTGTTAGTTTCAGTCAGCAAAAAACAAAACAAAAAACTAGCTCTCAACAAAGATTTGTGAAAATATCTACAGAGAGGTAAGATTTTCTACAATAGTAATGGTTAAGCATAGATCCTTTATACTGTTGCGTCAGCGAGATTACGTGACTAGTGTCACGCCACCTATTTTCTAGAAATATCCCGTTCCTTCGTGAAAGCCCTAGCATTTACTAGATATATGTTAGTCTGGTATATATATAAGACACTCACAACGTGACGGGACAATGTGTGTGTAGGTAGTGAGTAATTGAACTGCAATCAAAAAGTATTGTTGAAGTTAACGTTCGTTGATATAGCGTTTGTTATAGAGCGACTGTTGAAAATAAGTGTATCGTAAAGTTGTATTCGGAAAGAATAAACCAGATTTATTAAGAAAGGACTTGTGTCGCTAAAGTTTCGTCGGAACGAAGTTACGAAAAATCAATTAACGAACGGAGACGTAACAATACTTTAGTGATCAACTTATGAAGCTAAACATGATATTTAAACTAGACAGGGTCCCCAAAAGGGTTCTATTTCAAGAGTAAATAAAACCCAAATTAATAGTATCAAATATTTTTTATTTCTTGCTTTTGAAGTTCATATGTTATGCTGTGTTGTAACCTATAGAGTATATAATTATTCTCGAGATTCATGGCATGCACACGTTTTACTGATGTCACGAAAGTACAAATTGTAACATTAAATTCCCTTATGTGACGTCATTTTAGTGTCTACTGACTGACTGACTGACAACACATTACTGTACTGTGGTGCGAGTGCTTAAAACAAGTGACCCTTCCAGGTGGTCTTTGGCTCCCTTTCGAGGAACTATGCATCCTTTACAGGATGGATAGACGTTATATATTCATTATAGAAATGAATTAGTGATAAGCATTTTACATATAACATGTTAGGAAATGTAAAAAGTATGATTAAATATAGAGGCGAAAACCTAATCAGTACGTTAAATGCTTACTAAATCATAAAACACAATTGGCCTTCTCATTCAATATTTAGAAAACGAAACATTAGGTGTGATAAAAACTTTTCAGCAGTGAGATAAATGTGTTAGTGTCATTCCCATCTATGGAACCTTTGTAACACAATCCACTTAATAACACCATCTACCTTTGTAAAACACAATTCAATAAAGCTAAATATATAAATGAAAACTATAAGCATAAGTTGAGACAATATGAAATCTGTATCAGTCCTACAGTGGTATGTAGTAACATTGTCCGCCTTTGTAAAACACAAACACACAATATGCCAAGTAAGGCCATCCACCTATAGAACCTCAGTAGCACCGTCTGCCAATATTGAAACATCACCGCTTATATAATCTTAATAACACTATCCGCCTATAGAAAAATCGTCCGCCTTTATAAAACGTGTGTAAGAGAAAACTATAAAATTGAAAAGATTAAAATAGCAGAACGTTTTATTTATATCAGTACATTAAATGTGATAATAACACTATCCAGCTCTAGAAACAGCAAAAAGTATGTCATGCAAGTTAATTACAGAAGCGAAAACTTTATAACTAATGATTGTTTTTTGTTTTTGAATTTCGCGCAAAGCTATATGAGGACTATCTGCGCTAGCCGTCCCCAATTTGGCAGTGTAAGGCTAGAGGGAAGGCAGCTAGTTTTCACCACCCACCGCCAACTCTTGGGCTACTCTTTTACCAACGAATAGTGGGATTGACCGTCACATTATTACGCCCCCACGGCTGAAAGGGCGAACATGGTTGGTGTGACGGGGATTCGAACCCGCGACCCTCAGATTGCGAGTCAAGCACCTTAACCACCTGGCCATGCTGGGCCAATATATAACTAATGAAACAGTGAAATGTTTCATGCATGAGGTGATGGATAATTGTAAAAATTATGCCAGACATATAAGGTAAAAGACTATTGACTCATTTATGATCCTACGAACTATGCTAACATTATCCTTTGTGGCATAATCCACCTATGGAACCTTTTTAGCACTTTCCGTCTATAGAAACACCATCTGCCTTTGTAAAACGTATGTAAAAGAAAACTGTAATATTGATAACATTAAAATAGCAGATTTAATGTTTTACTTATAAAGCAAAACTGTAAACACAACTTTAGGCAAATTTTTATTAAATTATTAATTTTAAACCTTTGATTGTTACAATACAATTGATGACACATTGTCACTCTTTGGTCATTTGCTCGCGAACTATCTGCACCCTCTGACTGTCATGGCCGCATAGCATCATTCCCATAGCAATGCGCTCTCTGGTGAGTAGCACTCAAAATATAGGTCGTTTGCATATAAGCTATATAACCCTCAGATATATATATATATATATATATATGACGTAATAATTGTAAAACCCTCGGGTGGCATTCTTTGATCTCGTCTACATGGCGACCCCTACTGAGATGGCATCGTTTGGGTGTCCAATAATCTCGATAACTATTTTACTTCGGTAATGTAAATAAGTGGTATCACAAGTGTTGTCATTTAAGGAGTAACCTATTGTTGCATATCTGCTTGTTTATTAATTTCCAGTATAAATTCTTTTCGAGGAACTTCAGCGACACAAGTCCTTTCTTAATTAAACCGGTTTATTTTTCCTCAATACAACTTTGTAATACACAGAATTTCCAATCCGTACGTTAAACTTAAGTACTTTTATAACACACCTATAAATCACAGTGATTCACACACTTTACTTACGGTGCCTACTATCCTACTATTCGCTTAGCTCAATTATCTATCTCTTCAGGCCCGGCATGGCCAGGTGGTTAAGGCACTCGACTCGTAATCTGAGGGTCGCGGGTTCGAATCCCCGTCACACCAAACATGCTCGCCCTTTCAGCCGTGAGGGCGTTATAATGTGACGGTCAATCCCACTATTCGTTGGTAAAAGAGTAGTCCAAGAGTTGGCGGTGGGTGGTGATGACTAGTTGTCTTCCCTCTAGTCTTACACTGCTAAATTAGGGACGGCTAGCGCAGATAGCCCTCGTGTAGCTTTGCGCGAAATTCAAAAACAAAAAACAAATACTATCTCTTCAATCAATCTATTCGGCCCCCCAGTGGCACAGCGGTATGTCTGCGGACTTCCAACGCTAGAAACCGGGTTTCGATACCCGTGGTGGGCAGAGCACAGATAGCCCTTGTGTAGCTTTGTGCATAATTAAAATACAAACAAAAATACATACAATCTATTCGATCTATCTGCATATCTATCTATCTGTGCAATTGCGCTGGTTTTTCTTGGCAGGCTTATATACTAAAAAAGAGGGCGTCTAGCAAACACTCTGACATTCGCGGGGTTCCTCGATAATTCTAGAAACTCCAGCGCGCATGCTTCTAGCGTCACGCGACTTCCGCTGTCATAACACTATCTTATCATATCGATTGCGCCAATCAGTTTGCGTGTGCCTTGAGAAAACATAACAACGTAAAGTTGGACAAACTAAATTCCGGTTTATTAGGAGTAAATAGTCGTTTTCTTTTCTTTCCTTTTTTGTTGACATATATTCTCTAGTTAGCACTAAAAATTATAAACGCACAATATGAATAAATGGTCTAAACCCTAAAATAATGGAGCAACAAATTGATATTCCCTTCAGTTTTTGTTATTGTTGTTTGTTTGTTGTTAAATGCACATGTATCGCCGTTTGCTTATTTCCGGTGGTTTTTTCTTCTATATTTATATTCCCAGTCACCAATAATGTTCGTGCAATTGCGTAATTCCGTAGTTTATTTATAGAACTGCAAAATATTAATAATATAATCTTTTTTTCTGCCTTAAAAAGTCAATAAAAACGCATTTTAGTTAATACGCACTAGATGGCACATTAGTTAAAGATGTCAATAATGGTGAAGTTGAAGAAGGTAAAATAAATTATAAACACTGAAAATTATCTAATTTGTGAATTATGTTTAGTCAGCTACAAGACAAAAGCTGAAAAAGTAAATCAAGGTAACAACTTTATGATGGTAATTTTTAATAGATGGACAATGGCAACAGTAACAAACATTTTACATGTGAGATGGCTACGCTACAGATATTTGTCTTTTAATACTTGCATATTTCAGAATATACATATTTCATCTTCAGCGAGCTATATCCTACTTTTTAATTTATCTATTTCTTTTACTTTGTATTTTAAAATATTGGAATTTTATAAATGTATAAAATATTTAAAATAACTTGCTCAAGATGGAAACGTTAAATGTTTGTTGCCGCCTCAGGTGTGTTAAATGTTTGTAGCTGTTTTGCCGTCGTACTTTTATTCATATTTAAGAAGTGTTTATAGTTATACGTATTTATGTTGAGGTTGGACAAACACATTATTCTCTTGAGAAAAGTAAATATTTTACCCCGCTCTTTATTCTGTAAAGTGTTAGACTGCACAACAACAGATGGTAACTTAGTCATCCGTTAAAAAAAAAATATAACAGGCTTAAGTTTAACTGGAGTTCAGTGTGTCTTTTTCCAAATATTAAACTTGTAGTAACATAGTGTTATCTTCAGAATAAGCCTTTGTTTTATCAGTCCCATAGATAATCTTGTAAGCTTCAGTAAGACTAAGATGTAATCTTAGTCTTACCCATATTTTTCCAAGAAAAATATGTTACAGAGATCTAATTTATCCCTGTAATTGATAATGGTAATGGGTACATACAGGACAGTTATACACCCATTGTTCAAAAGGCTATATTAATATATACACGAATGCACTGTGCCTTATTGTTTTATATACATCATTACATGGCTACATCAAGATTGCTCATGTCTGTAGATATTCTTTTTTCACATTACATAGCATCACATTGTGGTATAAAGCTAAATTAAAGGCAAAGTATTTAGAGTTTAGTATTAAGATCCTAGACAGTACAATCTAACCTGTAACAACTGATTTTTCTCCATGTTATATTTCTCATGTCAGATAAAACAAGTGGAAATTATCGTTTTTTTTTTTTACATGAGTAATAGTATAGAAATATTAATTCTTGTTTTTCTTTGCCTGTTTACACAAAGTTCATGATTGGCAGAAATAGGCATACTATATTTTCTATGTCATTAAAGTTAGGTTTAGTTAGATTATGTTATCATAATAGACTAGGTTTTGTTGGTGTGTAACTCACCTAGTTGGAACTGGTAGTAGTAAAATGTAATATTCCAAAATGGCTATGTATATAGTCAAAATTGTAAATTACTTTCAAGATGATTATATACTTAATATTTCCTTGGCTTTTAACATGCATATATTTTTCAAAAGGCTATATACGCAGTGGTCATGAACCTATTTTTTCAAAAAGATTATGTACTTGATTGCCACATGTATACCTTCTCATAATGTTTTTCTCATGATTGCAGTGGCTAAATGCCCGGCAGCGAGGAATAATCTTTCAAATATTAAATACCTGTCAGTCCAAATATTTTAATATTGATGATATACAACAACAACCACAATGATAATAATAGTAATAATGATTTAAAAAACAATTATGTTAGCACAAAATATATATATATATATATATATATAATACAAGTTATTATATTGGAAGGCTATCAATATTCATGATCATGAAATTATGGATTTCCGGGTATCTAGTATTTTGAAGATCATTTCCGGCAGCTTGTAGCAAACACACACACACTGATCAACACTAAACAACAATGACAATCAATATTTATTTTTCCAGTGCAGAAGTTTTATTGAGATCATTTCACCGAGTTTGAAGACAAATCAGTCTCATAATTTACTATTACTCATTCTCTAAGTCAACTGAGAAGTGATCATAACTCATCAATATTGAAATTTTTGGATTGCTAGGTACTTAATATTTCACAGATTGTTCTTGGCTGTTGGGTATCTAGCTACAGCATTTTATGATAATAACACTATTGTGGACAGTTTTGTGTATGATACTTTAATAGCTCAACTAAGTAACTGTAAACTAGTAATACATGAAGTTACAAAACAGTCAAGTCTAGTCAAAAATATGAATTGCCTGAATGACAGTCACCTAGCTTTCGTTTTACTATATACGTGATGATTGTATACGTATACAATGTAATTGTGTATATAATCTCAGCCTCCATAAATACATCATAAAATGTTATTAAATTTAGTGCTTGTAATTATGAACTGCCTTAGTGGTTTGAGTGACTTATCCACCAGTATCCTAAGATCCTTTTATTTAGTCATTGTTAAACTTGTGGTATTAAAGTTCTCACATACTCTGTACTAATGTTTTTCAAGATTTTATTATAGTTTGTCAGGGCCAGCTTTTTATTTTTTTAAATCTTTTCCTTAAACATGAAATTTCAGGAAAAATCCTCTTCAATTTAAAAAGTATATTGTAATAAATTATTGAAAAATTGTATTGAAGTAGTTTTATAAAAATGTTTTTTAAATTTAAGAGAATAGTAATCTTTGATTTTCATCAACCACAAGTGCATTAACATGATTTTTGGAAAGCTTATGCTGCAAGCCTACTTTTAAGAGGTGCATTATGGGAATAACTTTTCTAAAAGAGCATTGTGTTTTTTTATTTAATTGAAACTGCCAGTTGACATTCACTTGTAAGATCCCTTTACATCTGACAATTTACTATCAAGACACAGTGATGTGATTGTGTAGGATTCAATATGCTCTTTGAGTTTATGTTGTGTTTTATTGACAGTGTTTTGACATTCATAAATGCTGCTCATGTGTTTTCAGAAATATTTTCATTCCTCCTTTAAGCATAAAAGTACATGTGTGTAATTTGCAATCTCTGCTTGCATACGTGTATTGTCTTGCAGTACTATTTATAACCTGCCACATTGGTAACTGTAATCACATATACATGATTACAAAGGGTAACCACATAATATCATTTTAAGTTGTTTATCAGCAACTCAGAGTGAAAGAAACATAGGTGCATTTGAAGAAAAAAAACCTTATTTACTTAAAGTCTCTTGAAATCTTATAGGGTTAAATGCTGTGCCATAAAACTTCATGAACGTTGCATATAGCCGAGTTGATAAGAGTTTAAATAGGTTGAAACTCCAGTCGTTAGGTGGTTAGATTACAAGCACTGTTGCCTAATGTGATCACGGCAATTTTATGGCATTATTTTGTGTGTTGTTTAAATTAATATTTATTGACAAAGTTTGGTGGAAATAAGATATTTTTAATGTCTTTTTGCCTGACATACAGTTATAAACAAGACATCCTTATGGTCATTGTACATAAAATTGATTTGCACAATCATTAACATAAATTCTGTTAAACTGAAAAAAAAAAATTATAAGCCATATTTCCTAACTTTATTAACTAGAACACTTGATCAGATAACCACTAATTTCCCTCTCTTACATTAGGATCATAAACAATGCCTTTGGAACATGGTATGCTGATTTGGAATACATGTACATTTAGATGGGAAAGACTTGGAAGAATTACTTTGGATGAAGATGATAAGCAACTCTTTTTGTACATTGTTTCAGAGAGAGTCTTATCGTATCTCTCCCTTGGAAAATGTAGAGACAAACACTGAGATAGTAGAGCTTCATCATCACTGTAAGCTACGTTTAATTCACAAGAAACCAGCTTCCAGCCAGAGATATGACAGAAGCAATTCTGAGGATTGTGGAGTTGGAAGCTCAAATGATGGACCAGAACATAGCATGAGTGAGGTGTCACCTAGTGTTGCTAGTAGTCTTATTGAGAATATATGGTTATATTATACATCACATGATTACAAGAAAGTTTTTAAACACAAAGTATTTGCTAGCTTAGATGTAGCAAACTTTGCTGAATTTCTGACAAGTATCATACTTGCAAATGCTATTCAGGAAGCCTCACAATACTCAGCAACACATAGTGATATTGAGAGTTTGTGCCTAAGCAGAGAAGAAACGCCAGTATTTTTCCTAAATCGGAAGGGTAGTTTTATCAGGTACAGGGGAAACTCAGAAGATAGTCTAGAAACTAATAAACACTGCTGTAAAAAGAAATTATTCCACAGATCTTCTCATGGAAATATAAATCATAGTTTCTTGTCAGAAAAAGATAAGAAACAAGCCTGGGTAATAAGTAAGCCATCGGCTCATCCTAGTCAGTGCAGAAATGATGTGATGATATTTTTCATACATGGACTTGGTGGTTCTGCTGACATTTGGAAATTTCAGTTGGACTACTTCTACAAGAAAGGATTTGAGGTGGTTGCATTAGATCTCATTGGCCATGGGTTTAGTTCAGCACCAGATGTGAAAAGCATCTACTCATTCCAGCACATTATGAACGATGTCTTAACAGTTTTTGATCGTTACTCAAAGCCATGTAATATTCTTATTGGACATTCATATGGGTAAGTATAAAGCATCCTTGTATTTCTGAGACTTAATTTATAGTAAATGTTGCTAATAAGATGTAAAATGTTATGAAACTTATTTTTTACTTAGAATGTTTCAAAAATTGCTTATTCATAAGAATACAGGATACATACAAGTTGACAGTTCCTGAATTTAAAAAAATTATAATGTTTTTATTTTAATATTGAAATTGCTGCAGTAAGAAAGATTATTTAAAATAACTTATTGTTGTATTAAAAAAAACTTGTTTATTGTTCTAAGTTTTTGTTTCTTTTTTTTTGTATATGTATGCATTTGTGTGTACAAAAAATATAGATTAGTGCTTGTATGTCATGCATCTGTACTGTATTTTAAACTAACACAAGCTAAGTTTAAAGAAATATGCAGTTTCATCATTTTTGATAATTTTATCATTTGAAGATTACTGTTTTGCATGACTGTTGCTATCATAGCTTCAAATTGCTCAGTAAATTTATATACAAATTTGTTAGCTACATCTATATACTACTAAAACTCTGAAATTGTTTGCTTGTCTATAATTAAATACAGCAAAAACGGCTCACAATAGCACCAATATTTGTAATGAAATGAGAATAGAAAAAGAATAAAACAAATTTTGTTTAAATCGGGCCACGAGTTACCGAGTTAGCGCCATTTTTCGGATCACTTTTATGAAAATTTCTAGCATGAGTAATTTTACATCACACTACCATTCGCTCTTTACGAAACTTCTTCGTTCAAATATATTTCCTTGTCAATGTTCCCATCTTCTTTGAAAAATGAAATGGTCTTTCCTTTTACTCCCAATCAACAATCAAATATCTTTTCTTCAACTATGAATAACACGAATGGATTGAAATATTTAGTTAAATTATCTCAAAATAAACCTTCATTTCCGTGCAATATTGAAATTAGCTTGAATTCTTCATAAGCTTTGAATAGTGGGTGACCCAATGGGTCACGGGGTCTAGTATAACTTAAGGTAACAAGGGATCTATTGGCCCATCTAGGCCATTCCATCCACCAAAATAAACTTCAAAACAAAAATTAAATACTCAAAGCCAGCCATTATCATCAAATAATTATCAAGCTTTCCCTTAAACTTCTTTAAATTAATGCATTCAGTAAATGTGAAAGCAACCCATTCCAAAGACCAAAAGATAATAAAGGTGTCTTAACTGGAGATGAATCCTACCTTGCTATGGGAGAGTGAAGACATTTTAAAGTTTAGCTCATGAAGAATTTGGAATATCATATGTTACGTCTGTGTTCGTTTGTTAATTTCCCGTATAATTTCTTTTGGATGAAACTTTAGCGATACAAGTTCTTTCTTAAATAAAACTAGTTTATTCTCTCTCAATATAACTTTGCAATACACTTAATTTCCACAGTCACTTTAACTTACACGCTGTAATTCACAACGATTCAAGCACTTTACTTATGGTCACTACTGCGCTTGACTCAGTTGTCCATCTCTATCTCTGCCTGTATGCAATTCAATAAATTATCTCGCTTTATTTGTCTGCTTATATACTAAAATAGAGGGCGCGTAGAAAAGACTAGAGTTGCCAGGAAGAGACATGATCTTTCTAGAAACTCATCACATGTTACCAGCGGAAGTCACGTGACTTGTCATTTCTACAGATGAGTTGCATGACTTGTATCCAGATTGTTATTTAGTAGCTGCTTTGGCCATACCCATGAATAATGTGCCATGTGAAAGGTGTTTCATTGCTCAAAATCATATCAAAAGCAAATTTTGCAGCAGTATAAAGGATACTCAGGTAATTACCCTAATAAGGCTGTCCCTCAAGGGACTATCTTTGAATCAGTTTGATTATGACAAGGCTATTAAAGAATTTGAGAAACTGAAGTAAAGAACAAAATTCCAGGTTTAATTTAAATTCATGTATGAAGTTAGCATATGCTTAACTATTTAAGTTAAATTTTAAATACTGTTTTTTTTACACTACTAAATCTTTGAGATTATATGGTTCCTTGGGTGACTGTCAGAAATAGTGCAGTCGTCACAAAAAATGTTGATTGTGGTATATGAAATATCAATAAAAAATCTGATGAAAGATTTCATAACAAGAGGTTTCATTAAAATAATTGTTCTCTTTTGTGTTTGACACTAATGTGTTGATTGTGGTATATGAAATATCAATAAAAAATCTGATGAAAGATTTCATAACAAGAGGTTTCATTAAAATAATTGTTCTCTTTTGTGTTTGACACTAATGTGTTATCATTTAAGACAATTTAAAGGTATATTTTGTTTTCACTAAAAGTAAATCAGAAATGCTGTTTTGTGTCTCATCTGCTCATAATCACATGCAAACTTTGGTACGTTTTTAAAGTTTTGCATATTGACTTTCAAAATTGCTCATCTGATCCTTTAAATCTAAAGTAAAGTGTCAAAGTGATATCGGTGTTTGAAAATCTGATGCAAGCTGTGGGTAGATCTTTTTAAAGGGTTTTTGCAGTTGCAATAGTTCAAATACTTCATTATTTTTGAATGGCAGAACATATTATTTAGTTCTTGAGATCTACATACATTATTATTATTTTATTTAAATTTTAAACTGTAAAAAACTCGAGATTTACCAATATCTTAACTTATATCCTTTAATTATCCAAACAAAACTTTATTTTTTTAATAAAATTTTATGTGGTACTGAACCATTCATATGGGTGACATTTGAGGAGGTCAGCTTTAACCATTTCTTACTCAGATTAGATGGGAGAGTGAGTAAGAGTATTAAAATGGTAACTAGATGATGGCTACAAGAAATTGTGTATTTATCAAACATTGAACAGAAATGATCACTGGACTGTATGATGTATATTTGCTGAGCAGAAAACATAATTAGATGCTGGTAGAGTTAATTGTTATTCTTTCTGGCCAAAATAATTAAAAGGCACCAATAATAGTATTCAGTTGATTACAAGACAACATTTTCTCAGTGCACAAGTCAATGTACTTTCGTGCACACACATTTAATTATAAATCTTTATCACATAGGAATAACATGTTTGCAGTGCTGTACATATCTACATCTATCTATTTGAAGATAAAATATTAAAGTACATTGCGAATTCAAAGTTTTTTCAAAAATAACTTATTGTAATTCACACTGACTAGGTAGGTAGTTCAAGTGTACATTAAGTAACTTGTATTCTTTTAAAGACCTGCATGTAGGAAGTTAAGATAAATTCTGTATTAATTGTAATGCTGGGTGATTAACTCAGTTAATTAACATAATCAATTATGTTTGAACATCAATTACACCAATTATTGTCATGAAAATAACTAATCGATATTACTGTTTTAAATTATTATTGTCCTCAATTATTCAATCCATCTAAGTAATTGAAATATTGCCATTATGATTTCTCATTATTATTTTGGATTAACTTAACTTGAACTTAATTGATTAGTATCATAACTTATGAAAATATCAACTATTGAAATGAGAATTTTTGATTATTATTATTATTTTTTTATTCCAACCATCCAAGTCTCATGTTATAATAATGGTTTAGTTGAAGTAATGGATTAATGAGATCAACAGTTAACTGGTTAGCAAATTCCATAAATTGCTGACCTCTAATTAGTTATCTTTAATGTAAGACTTAGTCTGAATACTTTTGAGAGAATATGATTATGGTAATGATTAATATGAAATGTGTTTTTGTATTTTGAGACTCCAGCACCTCAGACAACAAAACTAAATGTAAAGTGATTTTCACTCAAACTTAGTCTATTTTTTCTGTATGTTTAGTAATCATTAAATATGCATTAAACAATAAGGTAAGAAAAAACTGATGAAATTTTACACATTTTATCAAACCAGGCACCACAGTTTTTTTAAACTTTGTTATTACAGCAGTTTCCAAGCTTTTTCAACTCACATCCCACCTGAATAGCCAGACAGTTTTTATTTGGGACCCGTGCTTAATTGAAGGAGGGGTATTACTGGTCTAGTGTATTTCTGTAGTCTGGTATTGCTTTTATATTTTGTATTTTTGTTTCTTGTTCAAAACATTTGAGGATGATTATAAATAACTATAAAATAAAAAATATGTTTAATTTGCTGTAACTGTGACCCACCTTGATACCTCTTGCAATCCACTAGTAGTGGGTCATAACCCACAGTTTGGGAATTGCAGTGTTACTAAAAACGCAATATCAACAATAGAAAGCAGAACACTACATTTCAGAATATAAGGAATTAACTTATTATGGCAAGTTGTGAATTCTTTTATGTGTGATATTCTTCTTTACTGCTTTTTTAATTTAAATAACTTGGATACATTTTATAACATGGTATTGATAAAACTTTTGTGTTCATTATGATGATCTTAATGACAACATTCAGTAAATGTATCACATTGTTTTAAATAAATACAGGCTGTTCCCTGTTTTTATAAGTTATATATCTATGTCCACATGTACAGCTAATTTTTTGTGTAGCTTTGTGCTAAAATTCTCAAACAAAATTAATGTCTACTTATCAGACATCAGTAATGGATTGAATTTTGGATATATAGCTTGACTTGATTTGTGCTGAAGGCCACCTGGAGGGGTCACCTGTTTGAACCAATCACACCACGGTACAGTAGTGTGTTGGCTGTCAGTCAGTAAAACATGCACATGCCACCAATCATGAGAAGAATTATGCACTCTGCAGGCTACAACACAGCGTGACTTATGAACTTCAAAAGCAAGAAATAAAAATATTTGTTACTCTTAATTTTTCTTATATTTACTTTTGAAATAGAACACTTTTGTGGACCCTGCAGAAGTACATCTAGTTTATTTATGTGTGTGTGCAAATATATATATATATATATGGGTAACAAAAGTACAGACATTGTAAGTTGTGAGATTAAAATAGGAGGCAAAGATTTTTTTTAATCTTCAAAAGATATAGGAACAATTAATATAATGTGTATTCCATGGGCTTGCATGTTTCATCACTAGATATTAATGGTGATTTATTTTCAATTAAAATTTCGACGATTGCAGAAGATATACGTATGAGACTAGAAATTCAGTGATCTGTCATAGTGTGTTTTAGTTTATTTTTATTTCAACTGATCAGATTTGACAATATTTATATTTTAATCTTCTCTAGCTGTGCCTTTTCTTCGTGCCTTGCTAGCCAGCGAATCTCAAAAGTTCGACAACTTATCTTGATAAGTAGTGGAGGACCAAAAGCTTTGAGCCCACGATTAGGTTTGTCAGCTGTAATCCCAGTTCTGGGTCTGTCATTCTTGAATTGCTGTCCTTGTCTTAGGTGTGTATTGCAGTGAAACTGTACTTTCTTCATATTATGAGAAACATTAAATTTCCTGCAGTGTTTTATTTTTACACATTTCTATTCATTTATAGTTAATTTTAAAGTATTAATATTATTTTTAAATGGCTGTGTTATGCATTACGTTTTGCAAGTTTTTTTCTGCCAAAAAATCAGGTTTTCATATGTTTGCTATGACATAGTTCGTATTACATACTGCTGTCTGGGTGTGAAACAAAAACTTGTAATGTTCCTCACAGTTAATTACGTATCCAAAAATCAAACAATCCTTAAGATGAATTTACTTACTGACACTGTAAGGTCAGATCTTAACACATAATTATGGGTTTGACAGTGTTGTACATATACTGAAGTATGATATGAGTTATTACCAGTTAAAAAGTGAAAAATAAGAATGGAACTACTATATGCATACCTAAAGAACCAAAATTCTTCTTTTCAATTCCTTGGGATAACAATGAGTCATTTGGTCCATGTTAACTATTCCATTTCCTACAACACTACTGCATAGTATATATACAATCCATTTTCTCATATTCAATTCTACAATACTCATTCAGTCTCCTCTTAATCTCTTGTGATACTTTAACTTCTACAGTACCTAAAAACAAGATATGCCAGTCACTCTTTCAGTCATGAATGTCTATTGTTTAAATGTTCATTAGTAAAATTGAAGAAAGAGTAATATTTAATAACTCAGCCATCAAATAGTCATCAGATAGGAGCCTTTCTTTATCATCCCTCAAAGACCCTACTTACATCCTAACACTTTACTCACACTTAAATAAAGAAGTGTTTTTTGTTGATTTTTACATTTTCAACCACCCTTATTTTTTTCGTAATTTCCTGTTTGACCAACTCCCTTGACTTCTGTAATCCTGTAAACCTCCTGTCATAGCAGTCAATTTAAAATTCTTAAATTTATAATTCTTTTCTTTAATTTTATCTCTTATACCCTTTTTGAGCCAACCTGGTTTTTTAATTTACAGCAACATTTTTTTATTAGATAAAGAACACGCCCATCTTGACTATTTGAATATTTTAACTTTTTCCACGTTTGATTAGTATCATCATGGATCATGAGACATAAAATTAGTAGTTTTAAATATTTCTAAAGTATTAAAATGTATTATTCATGGACATTTCTGTCAAACCTGGCTTGCAGAGAAGTATTGTAATGTTCTAAGTGTGTCAAAAAAATGAATAAATTATATGTAAAATACATAAATTGTTATAATAACATGATTATTTTTACAGAGCTTGGTGCAGAAGAAGAGGAAGTTCTAATCTGATGGACTTGGTTGGAATGGCGTCTCTACCACGCTACGTTTTGCAGTATATTCTAGAAGGCCAGAACTGGCCATATGGTGGCCGTTCATTTTATCGTAACTTGTATCTCCCCACTCTTCTCATTCATGGACTTCAGGACAGATTTATACCCCTAGAAGATGAAGTGGAGATGCAGAAGGTCAGTGTATTAAATGAGAACAGGCATTCTACTGAAACCTGTAATTGGTCAAACTAAAGTGTGTGATTATATTGAGAACTGTTGTTTAAAAATAGCCTAGTTAATTTGTATTACTGCTTGTTTCTTCATTTCCAAACTTTTAAATAAACTATTGATTACATTGCCATTTTTAAATATAAAATTTTACAATAGCAAAAGTATTGTCAATAATAATATATGTAGATTACTGTTCTATCACCAAAAAAACTTGACACTCTGAAACAACATAAAACATCAGATAATATGTATGGTGATAGTTAAAATATGGAAACAAAATAAAAAGAATGAAAATGCTGCCCTGTTAAATTTAAGTTTCTTCCAAGAATAAGAGTTGAAGGAACAGAGCTAAATTAACTAGTTTGTGGAATACAAATGTGACTTATTAAGGATGACTATGAATTGCACACATCAGATGAAGGTGGGAAATGGTCATTAAGTTTATGGATCAATTTACAGGAAACTGTAGCAATAAATGTGCTGTTGAAGGCTTAAGAATTAAATTTTATCTTTATCCCTTTTAAGCTTTTAATTGGATTCTTATTTAGATGTAGGAACTATGATTCTGTGAAAAATATAAATTATTATGTCAATTGTGAAAATATATTTTGTATATAATTTTCTGAAATCCACAAAACTAGTTTTTGAAGTTAAGTTTTCTAAGTGTTAATAATATATAATTAATATCAAAACATTCACAATTTCAAGAACCCTACTTTCCATTTCAATGTTTTTTAATATTATGTAACAGTCTTTAATGTATAATTCTTTTTAAGCTTTCAATTTTTTTACAAAATTACAGAACATCAACATATTCTGCAAAGACTTTTAACAAAATTTAAATATTGTCAGATTGTCAACATGGTTTCATGAGGGAAACAAGAGGTAATCCTTAGTAGCCATGGCACTTGAAATTCTTTTAGGAAGGTTTAGAATAAATTTATCTATGAGACCTTTTTTCCTTTTTATTAGCTGTGTTTTTGTGTGCAAGTAATACCAAGTGTGGAGCACGCGTATACCCGATTTGATTTTATTACTCATCAGGATCTCTACCAGCCTACCCTCAAATTGAAATTTTTTCAGGCAGGATTAGAGTAAATTAATCTATGAGACCTTGAGCATGGTCAAATACATCATTTGAAAGGGTTTGACCTCCTGAGTTTCAAACTGTAATTAGATCTCGAATTGATCAAAAGATGACAGAGCTATGAGCTAAAAGTTTGTATTTGAAAAAAAAATGCAGAGCCATTCTATGAGCTGCTATGCCATAGCTAAAAATCATGCTTTACTATTCTTTTAACATTCTTTGAAGAGCTCACTGCTTATGTAGATGAGGATAAGGTTGTAGATTTGATGTATTTGTGTTTTCAGAAAGCATTTGACAAAGTACCACATAAAAGGCATGTTCAAAAATGATCTCTGTAGGTGTGAGGAATAAATTGACTCATTGGTTAGAAAAATGGCTAGATGGAAGAAAACAAAGGATTAATATAAAAGGAGTTAAGTCAAACTGGAGTAATGTCACTAGTGAGGTACCTCAGGGATCATTGTTAGGACCTTCATTCCTTTTGATCTACATCAATGACATAAATGAAGAAACAGTCCATATATTACTTGTATTAGGTCATCAAGAAATTAATGTCGCATTTTGGAACGCTTTCATTAACTGCCCCCCAAAAACCGTACATCACGTATAGTAGTTAAACTAACTGCCTAAAATGTCACGTTAGTGTAGCCTAATCCCTTATAGTGATTGCACACAACGAGACACATTCGGCATGTAGTGTTTTTTGAATACAAGAAGGAAAACAAGACCTCTATAGCCACAAAGAATATCAAAGAAGTTTATGGAAATGTTTCGCACATTTGTAAGTGTCAACAATGGTTCAGAAAATTTTGTACAGGTGACTTTAGCCTTAAAAACTGTGATGGCAGGTGCCAACATGTTGGAATTGATGCTCTGAAGACGTTTGTTGAGTCTAACCCCAAGGCAACACACTCATGAAATTGCCCTGAAATTGCATGTTTCTCATGAAAC